>NW_015151434.1:250634-253212 GCF_000732505.1 Cyprinodon variegatus
AAACCCAAAGTGCTTAATGAAGGTTCCTGATGGAAATGTTTGATGTAGCTCCTCTATTTGAGCTATGTTCGTCTGCTTCTTTAGCCTGCTCTGGTACTCTGCCTGTGCACTTCTCGCAGTAGGAAGCATGGACCCAGGTGGTTCTCTCAGCTGCTGTGCGGGTGGTCAGCAACACCTGGAATGGACCCATCCACCTTCAGGATCTCCAATCTTCCTCCTGAAATTTCTTATAAAGACAAAATCTCCTGGCTGTAAATCATGGAATGTGTTAGTAACTGGTGCAGGGAGACTTTCCCTGTGTCTGGTCTCCACTTCCTTTATCTGGGCTGTAAGTGACATTAAGTAATTAAGCATTTTATCATCATATGAAAATGAGGATGTTGTATGTGTCTCTGGCAGTCCTGCAAAGAGAATAAAAGAAAACCTTAAGGTTAGATTTTTTACGACGGTGCATGCGCATCAAAACAATTTAGAGTGCTTGGACCCAATTCAGACCCATTTCTTCACAAATCTAATCTTCTCTTTCAGCAGCTCCTCCGCTCTGTGGATGATAGACACAGCTTCATTAGGTTAACATTAAACATTTCAACATACGATGTAATATCTCACTTGCAAAATTTTAGTCTTCAATCTTGAAAACATATCTAAATCACCAAGAAACATTTCTTTCCTTCACATGGAGTTAGTTTAATAAAATCTATCATAAGATGTCTAAATCTCTGTCATGATAGAAAAGAACGACTCAGGATCAGAGCAACCACGGAGACAGACAATTAGTTTTAACTGGTTTATTGTAAAGTGCTGGTATACAGGTGATGTCTGGTTTGGTATCTTCTGATCTGCTTGGAGAGGCGAAGGAGGTGGTCAGAAACAGCCTGTGGCAGTAAAGAATGTGGAGAGCTCAAAACTCACAGAGTGGGAGGCTTGCCCGGAGCCGGGGGGTGGGGGGGTTGATGTCCGTGGTCCGGTTCAATCCAGCAGTTCCCTCACTCTCTCTTGTGCAGATGGTTTTAGAGGGTGGACAGGCAGGTGAGCTTCAAAGAGGAGGACTAGTTCAGGCAGGCAATCAGAGGAGCCCAGCTCCCTTGGGGTTCCTGGCTTGTGGTTTCTCTGGCTTGGATTACAGGTTCTAAGGAGGAAAAGACAGAGACAAAATATCAGGTCTGGTTCGGATAAAACTCGGAAAAGTGTGTTGGGTCATGTACCACACTGGAAGCGAGAAAGAACTGACGCCCTCCTCCTATTCTCTGCTCCTTAAGAAGGGCTGAAATCAGCAGTGATGAGGAGCACCTTCCAGTCCACCCTCCAGAGAAGAGAGAGAGAGACACAACCCAGCCCTGAACCCAGGCCTGGAGCATGACAATCTCTCCATAAACTTCAACTTCTTCAAAACTCAGCTGCTCGTGTCATCACCAGAACCCCCTCCTTTCATCATATTCCCCCTGTCCTTTACCTCTCTTTGGCTCCCAGTTCAAATTCAGAATACAATTAAAAATCCTTCTATATACTTTCAAAGCCATCCATAACCATATCTGTCAGACCTCCTTCACATTGTCACCTCCTCTCGCTCCCTTAGATTCTCTTCCTCCATCCACCTTACTGTACCCCCAGCTCAACTTGTCACCATGGGGAGCAGAGCCTTCATCCACTCTGCTACCCAGCTCTGGAACTCACTCGCTCCTGACCTCCCTTTTGACTCGTGGTCCCCCATGGGTCAAAACACAAAAGGGATCGAACAAATTATTTAGGTAACCATTTAAACCCCACCAGACATTATTTGGGGAAAAAAAAGTAAAGTCTAAGAGCTCCATTTCAGAAGACAAAGGATCTTATCTAACAAAAGGCGGGCAGGCTCTTTAGCAGCCTTGCAGTTAACAGGTTTGGGGCAGACAACTAAGTAAATAGTTCAGCCTTATAAATCAGCCAAGAAGGAATGACAAAGATTTAAGAAAAAGAAGGAATCCAAAAAAACTTGACTGAGATGGCTTGAATGACTAAACTTAATTATTTAATGATAGCAATATTGTATTGATTTTAATATCATTCTTAAAGTTTATATGATTATATAAACCCTTATATAAATTCCCCCCCTTTAACACATGCTTTCTCATGTGTCAAAATAACAACAGTGTTCTGTGGGTGTGATTATCTGGAAAAGAAAAGCATTTCAGATCTAGGGAAATTTAAAGAGGCTCCTTGTTTTATTTTTTACAACACTGTTATGAGGTGGGTCTTCCTCAGGTGTTGTTTACTGAATGCAAAATTATGAAATAAATTATTTTAGGTATGACAAGGTGGGATACGAAAGGGGTCAGATTAGAATCACCCACAGTGTCTTAAGAAATGCTGGGATAGCAGTGTAGTAACCATCACAAACGCGCATAATATGTGACAGTCCTGTTATTACAGCATTTAATTTGGAGAAGAAAAGGTAACTATTGCCAATTTGTTACCAAATTATTGGAGCTCATCCACCATTCATGGTTAAACAGACAAAGTGGATTGTAAAGCCAGAGTGGGAGCCATTACAAATTTTTCTTAGGCGCCTTAGGTGATGTAAAATAAAATAAAATAAAAT
>NW_015151434.1:257387-259145 GCF_000732505.1 Cyprinodon variegatus
GGGTCAATTGACCCGGAAAACTATACTAAAAGCTTGCCTTAGGGTTCCCTTCCCCACACAGGCTCAAGCGACTCTGTGACAGCTATGAGCTGCTAACAGCCACATTTCCACAACAAAAGGAGTGTCCGCAGGAGGTCCAACGGTCAAATGACCCTCTTGTAGGGCTTTTAGGTAAAAAGGACAATTGACCCCTCCGTAGTAGTTCTAGTGTTAATTTGGAGAAGAAAAGGTAACTATTGCCAAGTTGTTACCAAATTATTGGAGCAATACAAAAATCTACAGTCTCCCTGCTCATCCACTATTCATGGTTAAACAGACAAAGTGGATTGGAAAACCAGAGTGGGAGCCATTACAATTTTTTCTTAGGTGCCTTAGGTGATATAAAATTAAATAAAAAAAAATAAAAAACTAAATAAAATAATAAAAAAAACAAAAAACCCTCCGGAGCTCGTACATTAGGAGGTGAGAAAATTGGCCTGTTTTATATTGGATAATTCTCAGAGATCTCTAACGCAGCACATCATTAAAGAAAAGGTAGCCTATAGATAAGAGCAAAATAGAAAGTTTTGCTATGGTAGGATACCGTTTATCAGAGAAAGCTAATTAAAACCTGACCAAACTGTTATAGATAGTTTTTAGTTACTGGATATCCATTATTAGATGGAAAGGAATATGAATTCAAACATGAGACCAGCGACTCACCGGAGTAAGACATAAAAAAAAATGATCAGGAAACTAATATGTCTCTATAATGTTCTTTGTGGGTGGGTGTGTGTATGTGTGTGTTACTTGCAGTCTGCTGAAGCGGGGTTGCTCCAACAGCTCTCACTAGTGGTAGAGTGACCTCACTTCTGTGCCTGATATCCCCCTTGCTGAAAATGGCTTCTCTGTCCTCTCTGGCCTCCATGGTGGGGTGGTGTACCTCCATGATGAACTGAGCTTCTGCCACATCCTCCTTTGCCCCCATGTTTTTTGTGTGGACAGTTTCTGGCCCAGTGATCAGGTTTGCCACAGATGTAGCAGCAACCATCATTTGGAGAGCTGTTCTTGTCTGAGGGCTGCATGGCGAACAGTTTAAACAGTTTAATGGAAGTTTTTGAGAAGAGTCAGCTATGCCTCAGTCTGTTATTTTCTTTTCCTGTTGCACACGCTTTCTATCGCAGTCACTCAAATTGTCCTCACGGCGGCCCCTCGTTCAATGAAGAGCTGGTCCATATGGAGAGCTGGTCCATATGGGGCTGTTTGCAGTGTGTTGAGGATAATGGCTCCTATTGAGTAACCATGGAGCAAAGGTGATAGATGGATCTCCGCTGTTGGCCCCAGGGATACTAAAGTCTTGGTGTGTGTCTGGTTGGGCGTCAAATGACAGTCTCAGTTCGCCCCCGTCGTCTTCCTCCTCTGGTTCGGCTCTCTGAGAACCAGGGTAATAAAAGTCGTCCTCTTTTTGAAAAGGATTTGTAGCCTTCGGTTGATAAACTGGAGGCCGTGCAGAGAGCAGCAGGCTTATGGTAAACTGGGATACAGGCTGGAAGACCTCAGTGGTGCCATTGGAGACGAACCCACAACCACAACAGCCGACGCAGAAGAGTAAAAAAAAGAAAAGAAAGATGTGCATCAGTAAATAGAACAGTGAATTTTCTTAAGTTGTTCCTATCATTATATTATATGTTATATTCTATTATGTTATATTCTATTAAAATATATTTTTATTTATCTTTTTTTTCCTTTTTCTTATTTTGAGCGCTCACAATTACTCCG
>NW_015151434.1:263003-264751 GCF_000732505.1 Cyprinodon variegatus
CGTCCTACCGGGAGGAGGCCCAGGGTACGACCCAGGACACGCTGGAGAGACTACGTCTCTCTGCTGGCCTGGGAGCGCCTAGGGCTTCCCCCAGCAGAGCTGGAGGAGGTGTCTGCGGAGAGGGAAGTCTGGGAGTCTCTGCTTAGTCTGCTGCCCCCGCGACCCGGTTCCGGATAAAGCAGGAGACGACGACGAGTACTAATTAAATAACTAGCACTGTCATGTTGGGTTAATGGAGCTAAACCCAAACGCAGAACACCACGGAGACAGGGTTAAAAGTTCAACAGTTTATTTTCAAGGAAACACAATCCAGGTGATAGTACTGATACTTGTACAGGTCCGGGGCTGGATTCACAGGGATCTCTGATGTGGTTCAGGCTGAGAGAAGAAGCCAGAGGAGTCCAGAGGCAGAGGGATTAGCAGAGTGCTAGGCAGCAGCAGGCTTCTGACTAGATTCAGGAGATCCAGTACGCCCTCTGGTGGAGGAAAGTAGACAACACCCCAGATCCCAACAGAAAAACAAATAAACAGGAAGGGATCCTCGGCGCCCTCTGGAGGGCAAGCCTCTGGATCCCAACAAGCACTATAAAACATGGAAAAAAGAAAACTACACACTCAAAAGAAAACATACTGTAACAGAACCCAGACTAGGACAGTAACTGGAAAAAACCAAAGAACACAGCAAAAATAAAAATAAACCCACTAACACTAGAAAACAAGGAGTAAGCAAGACTGAACACTAAAAAGAAAATATAACAGAACCAAGACTAAGACAGTAACTGAGAAAAGAATCAAAGAACTCAATAAACTAAGAATTAACACACTAAAACTAGAAAACAAGGAGCAAAGCAAAACTGGATACTCAAAAGAAAAACAAAACAGATACCTGACATCTCTTAATGAACATTTGAAGGAAACATTACTGTAAAGAAGTGAGAAACACATAATTAATGTAAAATGTTTTGTACAATGTGAATATATTGTAATTGTATTGTTTTGTCATATTAACCCGTGGCCACAGCATGCACATCTTGAAATGTATTGACTTGAATTTTGTGACTATAATTCTGACGGCAATAGATCCTGTCAAATTTCACTTAATGAGATTTCCTCTACCACCACAATGAAGCACAATTTTCTATTGTACAAAATGTCTCAACCTGTGTGGTGTATATATTTTATTATATTTGTCAGTTTTCACTTTTAGATGACCAAAATGTTAGCTTTATGTGATGTAATAACTAAAAATCCATATTTGATGAGCACATACTCCTTGCATTCTGTTTACAAGTACCAGTGTTGAACTAGTAACTATTAGCAAAAGTAGTAAAAAAAAAAAGCAAAAAAATTCATTATACTTTTTAAGTAAATCAAGGAGATTATTTTTATCAGTGCAGTTGAGTTTCAGATCTGGAAAATCTCTTCACACTTAGTAAGTAAAGTAAATGCTTAAATATTCAGATCCTCCCCAAGAATTAGTTTGGTTGTTAGAACCTGATCTAAACATTGATGAAGGCAAAAACACAAAGAAAGGTTTGAACACGCTGTCTGCTGAATTATAAACCTAAATCACATAGAACCTGCTGTCAGGATCTGCTCTGCATCTACAAACATGTTTGAACCTGTTTTAAGACATGCAGACCTTCAGAAGATCAGAACCTTCATGTTCAAAGCTGATTGGATTCTAGAAACTCTGAGAAATGTTAAGATGATCCTGAGAACTTTTGCATTTTAGACTAAAATCAATC
>NW_015151434.1:265298-269052 GCF_000732505.1 Cyprinodon variegatus
CGCATGCTGAATCCTAATTGTGTCGTTGTTTGTCAGTGGAGAGAGTGGTTTGGCCGATACATCATAGAATCTCTTTTGTGTCATTTTTTGCTCTTTGAGCTTGTTGTTAAGCTTCCTGTGCTTCTTTTGTGTGGTATGATTGGAGCAGCTGGGAAGTGTTGTACGCAGCTTTTGATTCATCAGTAGTTCTGCAGGTGACAATCCGCACTGAAGTGGAGAGGCCCGATAACTAAGTAGTGCCAAATATGGATCAGAGTTGCTGTCAGCTGCCTTTTTCAGCAGTTGCTTTAGGATATGCACACCTTTTTCAGCTTGATCATTTGACTGTGCATAGTGTGGACTTGCTGTGACGTGACGAAATTTGTACTGAGTTCCAAACCTTTGCCATTCTCTACTGCTGAAACATGGTCCATTATCGCTCACTACCATGTGTGGAATGCCATGCCTGGCAAATATGGATTTAGTATGCGTGATCACACATGCTGAGGATGTATTTGTAAGTAGTGCCATTTCTGGAAAGTTGGAAAAGTAGTCTATTACCACAAGATAGTCTTTGCCCTTGAGGTGAAATAAGTCCATCCCTACTTTCTGCCATGGGGATGTGGGCATTTCTGGTATCACCATTGGTTCTTTGCTTTGTTTACTCCTGTGTTTTTGGCATGTTTCACATTTGCTAACTAGTGTCTCTATGTCCTTGTTTAGTCCTGGCCAGTAGACAGACTCTCTTGCTCTCCTTTTGCATTTTTCAATCCCAAGATGCCCTTCGTGTATCCTCTTTAGAAGATCGGGCCTCAGAGCTTCTGGGATGATTATCCGTCCTTTCTTTAGTAACAGTGAATCAACAAAACTGAGATCTCCTCTCACATGATAGTATCGAGGGCACGAGCCTGCAACCCATCCATCATCCATGTTCTGAATCACACATTGCAGTTCTGTATCCTGTGTTGTTGCCTCTGCTATTTGTCTTGATTTTGTATCAGACAAGGGTAGAGCAGTCGCCACCATTTTTATGTGACTTTCAATATCCTCGTCTGTTGCGCTAACTGAGCCTTCAACAGGTGCTCTGGACAAGGCATCTGCGAGCACCAAGTGTTTTCCTGGTGTATAGACCGGCTCAAAGTCGTATTTTTGCATTTTCATCATCAAGCGCTGGATCCTCGGCGACATTTCATTAAGGTTTTTTTTATTATAGATACTAGTGGCCGGTGGTCAGTTTCCACAGTAAAGGATGGCAGTCCATAGATGTAACTGTGAAACCTTTCCAACCCATAGGCTACACCTAAGCACTCCTTTTCAATCTGGGCATACTTGCACTCAGACTTGGTCATTGCCCTCGACGCATATGCCACCGGTTTCCAGTACTGCCCCTCAGCTTGTAGAAGCACTGCTCCAATGCCGTTTTTTGATGCATCAGTGGACACTTTCAGTTTTTTGTTGTGGTCATAGTAAGCTAAAGCTGGCGCTATGGTGAGAGCTTGCTTTAGTCTTTGCCACTCCTGTTCGTGTTTTGTGGTCCATGCAAAATCACAGTCATTTTGTAAGAGCTCTCGGATGCAGGACGTCTTAGCTGTGAGGTTGGGAATAAATTTACCTATGAAATTGACCATTACCATTATGCGTAACACACCTGTTTTGTCTGTTGGACTTGGCATGTTCAGTATCGCCTTTATGTTTTCTTGGTCTGGTTAGATGCCTTGAGCTGTGAGTTTGTCTCCAAGGAACAGGATCTCTTGTACTGCAAACTTGCACTTAGCTCTATTGAGTTTCAGTCCATACTTTTGTATGCGCTCCATCACTTTGAACAGTCTCTGGTTGTGCTCTTCGAGGGTTGAGCCCCATACTATAATGTCGTCAATGTAAACTCTGACTCCCTCTAAGCCTTCTATGATCTGTTCCATAGCCCTGTGGAGTATTTCTGGTGCAGATTTGATCCCAAATGGTNGCCAGTAGACAGACTCTCTCGCTCTCCTTTTGCATTTTTCAATCCCAAGATGCCCTTCATGTATCCTCTTTAGAAGATCAGGCCTCAGAGCTTCTGGGATGATTATCCGTCCTTTCTTTAGTAACAGTCCATCAACAAAACTGAGATCTCCTCTCACATGATAGTATCGAGGGCATGAGCCCGCAACCCATCCATCATCCATGTTCTGAATGACACATTGCAGCTCTGTATCCTGTGTTGTTGCCTCTGCTATTTGTCTTGATTTTGTATCAGACACTGGTAGAGCAGTTGCCACCATTTTTATGTAACTTTCAATGTCCTCGTCTGTTGCGCCAACTGAGCCTTCAACAGGTGCTCTGGACAAGGCATCTGCGAGGACCAAGTGTTTTCCCGGTGTATAGACCAGCTCAAAGTCATATTTTTGCATTTTCATCATCAAGCGCTGGATCCTCGGCGACATTTCATTAAGGTTTTTTTTTATTATAGATACTAGTGGCCGGTGGTCAGTTTCCACAGTAAAGGATGGCAGTCCATAGATGTAACTGTGAAACCTTTCCAACCCATAGGCTACACCTAAGCACTCCTTTATTAATCTGGGCATACTTGCACTCAGACTTGGTCATTGCCCTCGACGCATATGCCACCGGTTTCCAGTACTGCCCCTCAGCTTGTAGAAGCACTGCTCCAATGCCGTTTTTTGATGCATCAGTGGACACTTTCAGTTTTTTGTTGTGGTCATAGTAAGCTAAAGCTGGCGCTATGGTGAGAGCTTGCTTAAGTCTTGGCCACTCTTGTTTGTGTTTTGTGGTCCATGCAAAATCACAGTCATTTTGTAAGAGCTCTCGGATGCAGGACGTCTAAGCTGTGAGGTTGGGAATAAATTTACCTATGAAACTGACCATTCCCATTATGCGTAACACACCTGTTTTGTCTGTTGGACTTGGCATGTTCAGTATCGCCTTTATCTTTTCTTGGTCCGGTTGGACACCTTGAGCTGTGAGTTTGTCTCCAAGTAACAGGATCTCTTGTACTGCAAACTCACACTTAGCTCTATTGAGTTTCAGTCCATACTTTTGTATGCGCTCCATCACTTTGAACAGTCTCTGGTTGTGCTCTTCGAGGGTTGAGTCCCATACTATAATGCCGTCGATGTAAACTCTGACTCCCTCTAAGCCTTCTATGATCTGTTCCATAGCCCTGTGGAATATTTCTGGTGCAGATTTGATCCCAAATGGTAGTCGAAGAAAACAATACCTCCCAAAAGGTGTATTAAAGGTACAGTACTTAGTGCTCCCAAAAGCCTTGTGAGGCATCTAGTTTTGTGAAATAATTCGCTCCTGCCATTTCACTGATAATTTCCTCTCGTGTGGGTATTTGATAGTACTCACGTTTGATGTTTTCATTTAGATCTTTCAGGTCCATGCATGTTCTTAACTCTCCATTCTTTTTCTTTGTGACCACCATGGAGCTGACCCAATCTGTAGGCTCCTGGACCTTTTTGATCACCCCCAGATTGGTCATCCTGTCAAATTCTTGTTTAAGGGCTTCACGCAGTGGAGCTGGGACCCTCCGTGGTGCATGCACAACTGGTTGGGCGCCTTCCTTTAGTTGGATTTTGTAGGTAAAGGGCAGTGTCCCAAATCCTTTAAACACATTAGAGAAGCTTTGCACAATAGCATTAGTGTCATATTTTGAGGCTGTTTCAATACAGTACACTCTTTTCACTAACCCTAGCTCTTCACAGCTCCTATCACCCAACAGTGATTCACATTTATCACTCACCACAGAAAAATGTACCGTGTATACTTTACC
>NW_015151434.1:269984-274538 GCF_000732505.1 Cyprinodon variegatus
ACGTCCATCTTTTCCTTATCCTCTGCCGTCTCAAACACAAATGTATCATATACTTCAATGGCCTGTGGCCCTGCAAGGGTTAGCAAAAGCGCTACCTTTCTTGAATCCGGCTTTGTATCCAGCCCCATGGCCGTAACATACAAGCTAAAGCGTTGCTTGAATGTACGCCAGTTTTCGTCGACGTTGCCCGTCAGCTTCAGGATCTCTGGCGGTTTCAAATCCATGTTGGCTTCTCAGTTTACTCCTGGTACCATGTCGTGTTCGTGCTGTTGATAATGGAGGAGTCTTGCTTTTGTCTTAGTGTACTTTTATTTATTAAACACTGCAGCCCTACTTTCGGCTATCCTAGCCGTAGGCTACAGGTTCTTCTTCAGTTCTTATCTAGCTGCCACCTAACAATACTAACACCACAGCGACTCCTAGTGGTAACACTTATCATAACAGCAATCTGGGGACATTTCCAGCTCATAGGTTAAATGAATACATATCATCAAAATAAAAAAATGAGACGGGGACATTGGTGCTTTCATCCATTTTTAGATTTTTATTAATATTTAAAAAACAATAATCATGTTTAAAATCCAGAAAGGTGCCTATTTCCTAACATTAATAAAATTAATCAATCGATAGTGTTTATTAGTGCCATCTGGTCATTCATTCATTCTACCAGTCTTCTAATCTTTCTCTTCTATCAGTCTTACACTAATCTAAAATATAGATAATACAATCAAAATCCCTTCCAAACACATATAATCTCATCATACATACTATGATTAATATGATGATGGTGATTATTATTGTTGTTGTTCTCCCACCTGATTAAATGCTAAAGAGGCTTATCACCCAGATTTTTGGAGCTACAAGTAAAAACACCCTAATAAATGATCTTTAAACAGGTGGTTATCTCTTCCTCCATCTTTTTCTCATCATGCAGATCTTGTCTTATTCAGTTTTGCTTTTACTGCCTATTATTTTTTGTTCTGATAAACTTTCATATAACCAAATAGAGTGGTGGAAAAGTAGACCTAAGCCTGGAAGTCTATGCTCATAAATCACAACCATAAAACAGCAAAACAACTTATAACTGCTTACAATAACTAACTATTTGAAGCAATAAAATGAAGTTCATTAATCTTTTCTACAAACATCTTTAGATGAACCCTTGTTGATCCGAGGAGAACCACCAAACCAGATTAGCGCCTTACAAGGAGTTTTCCGTCATTCTGTTTAATTTTATCTGAGTCTCTTTAACTCATGCCAGCTGTAGCCAATGGTCTGTCTTACTTTTTGTTGATAGGCTTGGTTTATTTTACATTTCCAGGCCTCATCTTTAGAAAACCAAAACACATCAAAGCCCTTTTCATTAATCTGGTCACAAACCCAACATTTATGTCAATGATCAGCCCAAGTCAAATCAAATGAACTGATTAACCAGCTTTCTTTATTGTCCGACTCTGATTCGCTCAGACGAGGAAGTCCGACTGAATCAGAGCTGCGTCTGAAGAAAACAGCGGTCTCTTTTTTTCAGGACTTTTCCAAAAAATGGTGCTCTCCCCAAGGCGATTCAATGTTGTTCATAGAGACCAATTTAGCAGCAGTCAGTGAAGCACCTGTGCATTTATTCTGAAATGTCAACTGACTTTGAGACTTTGACAGGAGATGACATATGGTGATTTACTAACTATTAAATGATCATTCCATCCACTAAATGAGGTAAACATGTCCGCTGTTATATTCATTACCAGCACAGGAATGATATGTGATGTTTTGCTTTATATCAGGAACAAGTGCAGCACTAAAGTCTGCTGGAATGGTGATGGACCGGTGATGTCATTGGCCGTAGTAAAAAAAGATGCAATAATAAAAACCAATTCATCACAAACAACAGTTTTACCTGTACCAATGATGTAGCACTGAAAATTAAGCTGGATTATTTTAAATCAATTAAGAGCTTAATAGGGGATAGTAGATCTCTGGGTGGCGAAAAAAAATCTTTAATATCTCTGAAACAAAGGGTAGCACACACCTTTTTTTCAATGTTTTAATTTTTACAAAGGGTCCAAGGTGTAAACACTCTGCATCTGAAATGCAGGGCGGTGAACTATCTGCGGATCTCACCATAATCCCCACGTTCAACGTCTTCGGTCTGAAAGCAGCATTAGAATTAGTCTCGGTTTCATGGGGTGGAGTTTTTCTGCTGTCCTCTAGGAGTCTTTTATATAATTATATATAAACCGCTCAACCCATTTAATGTGTACATTACTTAGAACCACAAACTCATTTAAACAGCAGAAATGTATAAATATATTCATATTGCTATAAAAAAATAAAATATTAATTAGCATCTTAAAGAGGCACAGATATATATTATCTTAAGAAGAAATATTAAAGGTATTAACATTATGAGATATCCTGCTGTCTGCTTCTGAGTTCCTTGAACTCCTGAACTGCTTACATCTCACAAATGTCACAGTACATACCCGTCACAATAACACATATACCCGTTCTGCAATCTTAGTGAGGACCATGTATTTACTCCCATTGATTTTCAGTCATTTTCAATTTCATGCCCTAACCCTAAAACTAACCCTAAACCTAACCGTTACCAATGCATACCTCACTTTAACCCTAGCCCTAACCATTTGGCACCTTAGCCTTAAACCTAACCATTAGCATGTGGGGACCAGCAAAATGTTTGCAACAACTGGTCCTCAATTTGATGGTGAAATTGGAAAAAATGGTCCTCACTCTAAGGGCTAGACAGGTACACACACACACACACACATTACACACACACACAGACACACTGCCATGCTCTAGATTTAGTCATAACAGAGACCTCCCCATCACCCAAATGAAAGCATATGACTTGGGCGTTCCTGACCATGAGGTTATCTCCCTGGATCTGCACCTAGCAGGTCCCTACCATATAATAAGTGTAACTCTCACACAATAAATGCCCAAAACTTGAAGCCTATATAGAAGCAGTATTATCTATAGCTATTGCTGGTCGTAGAACAAACTGGATCATCTGTTGATGGAGGACTCCAATTACCTGCAAGGAAAGATCATACATTTAACAAATTAACTTAAAGATTTCCCTAATGATATTTGCCAAACAAGGCTAAAAAGTAAGTTTTTAAGACGAATCTCTTAATGTGAAAAAAAAAAACATTTCAGAGCAGAGATTAAAGATTATAGCACTGACAGTGTAAGCAAAGAAAATTATTACCTGACCTTCATCTTGCTCTGTAATTCTGTGGTTTCACATTAGCGTAATGAATGATGAGGCCTCTCTATGAAATTGTACAATGAATACATAGAAAACATAAATTAATGTTAAAAATATCTTCAGAAAATGAATTGACTACCTAAAAATTTTTAATTGTTTACATTTGTTGCTAAATAAAAGTCTGGGATTCATTTGTATTTAAAATATTTCAGAATTTAATCTCAGCTATTTATAATCCGTCTTCTTAATCAACAACATCTCTATATTAAAATATATACTGTACCTCCTCCAGCAGCTCTGTGGGTTTGGATTGTCTCATAGACTGAAGAGGTCGCTAGAAAATAAAAAAAATAAATTTCCATTAAAGAAGCTCATGGTTATGATATAAATGTATTTTTTCATGTTCCTCAGCATAAGCAGAATATTGCTCAATAAATCCTGATAGAATGATGAAATTCAGCAAAAAAGGATTCAGGGATCCGTTTCACAAAGCAGGTTTAACAAACTCAGATTCAAATCTGCAACTCTAAATTGATCTAGCCTAAAGTCAGGAACTCTGAGTTTTTTATGTCACAACGGCTGCTATCGATTAGTTCGATCCACTTCAATCACTCAAGAGTCCAGAGTTTAGCACGTGCGCAACAAGTAGGTAAAGCCATTATGAGTGGAGCACAGATTCAATGAGTCACCATGACAACAGGCAACAGGAAGTGCCTATTTCACCCCACTGGAACTAGAAATTTTATTGAAAAATAAGACAGAGAAACAACGTTACCGCTGCAAAGGCAAAGAAGATAGTTGCTCAAGTTAGAGCGTAAGATTATATGAAGTGGGCTATACTGTATGGCAGGCTGTTTCTACATTTATTAAATGCATTTGTAGATTTCCATTTGTAGATCACTAAAATAAGATTCTTCCTGATAAATATCACATTCCTAGACTGAATTGTAATAATATATTTCCCAAATTACATTTTTTTTAGCAGACACTGAAGCTAAGAAAGTAAAAAACAAAATTGTACCAGTAAGAAATTAAGTTTTATATATCTAGAAATGTTTACACATTTTATGTGCCCGTTCTGACATTTATCAGCTTGACTGAATATGTATTTATGATATCTGAAAAAAAATGTTTTCATTTTTGAAATAATACAAAAACTGACCAGTAATATTAGAGTGGGGCCTAGAGTGGGGAGTGGCATCACCATGACAACAGGCAACAGAAAGTGTCTATTTCACCCCACTGGAAATACAGATTTTAATTCAGAAATGAAAAAAATAAAATAAAATAAAATAAAATAGGAGACAGATTCCTTGCATTCT
>NW_015151434.1:275568-277017 GCF_000732505.1 Cyprinodon variegatus
CCTCAGGCTCTCTTATTTCTGATTTCTTCTCATAAATCAGTTTTGTCCATATATTACCTCCACAAACAATTGATATGCAAAAACAAATAATTTTTACAACTTTTTTTTTTTTTTTTACAACCCCCCCTCTTCAGCCAAGGCCTCCAAAAGCAGCCACAGGAACTCTCACAGAGGTGTGATCAACCACAGAACACACAGGATTCTTATTTTTTTCTTTTCCCCCTGCTATTTTGCCCATGAAGCTTTGTTACATTTTGGCAGGATCTCCAGCAAAGATAGAGACCCGGGCCCAAAAGTCCCAGGTCTCCAGAATCACCAAGAATAAGTCATCACGGTGACCTTTCAGAACCAAACTGATGCAAAACTGACTTTTTGCAACACATTTCTCTAGAGTTCAAGAACTTAAAGTGCCAGACTGGATGAGAAGGACCTCTGCTGTGAGCCTGAGACAAAGAAACCTCTGGTTGCTGTTGGCCTGAGTGCTGAGCTGCTGCTGGATGAAACTCAAGCCTTCCAATAGACATGGACAAAAAAGGTTTGCAGGTCTGGTACAATTAAGGATAGAACAAAGAACATGTCTTTTGATGATGTTGATCATTTCATGTGTTTACTGATGAATAAAGACCAAGCTAACAGGATGGACTGCATGCTATGCTACAGTAATTGGCTGGCTGGTAATTGAATAGAATGCAAATCTACAGTACGACATTAATGTGGCATCCAACCTGGATGGGCATTGAACATAAAATTCCAACACTGGGCTGCTCAAGACATTTTTAAGTGCTTATATCTTCACCTTATTTTCCCATTGTGTCAGACAAGAAGTTGTTCTTTAGACAGAAATGTGTTTATAAGCTCTGAACATTAACAGAAGAAAGATTTGATGAAAGGAGTCAGAGAATCTGATTATTTTGACAAACTCTAAAATTTAACACCTTATGATCAGTTTGCCTGAATCATTTGATGAGAATTAAGTTAAATTATTGCATCTTTTTACATGACAGTTGTTTCTAAATCTATAATCTTACAGTAGGTATAGATATAGTTCCCCCAGAACCCAAGGTACTCTTTCAAAACACAAAAAGGCCAAATATAAATTATGTGTTCATATATTTTTATATAAGATATAGGAGATCAAATAGGAGATCAAATCTCCATCTCCTGCATCGTACACACAAGTCAAATTCTAGGGTGTACCTCACAAGAAAGAAAAAGGAGATAAAAAAGAATCTAAATGAGCTGTAATTAATTTACTTTTCACCTAAGAAGAATTAAACATGAATTTAAGGTCAATTTCAGGAAGATTGCACAAGTATAACTGTCCAAAAGTTAACCCCTCTTCCAGAAAAATGTCTACCTTTCCAAGGTTCTTAAATGCACCACATGCATAGCACTCTGTCCAGAGCAGACAACCTTTTAATGATCCGTTTGTGCGTCCTTAGATCCCTG
>NW_015151434.1:280256-281845 GCF_000732505.1 Cyprinodon variegatus
GATCATATTTGACAAATATTGGCTTTAAGCTGCCCCCATGAGGTAACGAAAACCAGTCCAAACAAACAAGCAGCTGTTAAGTACTTGCCAACAATTCACTTCCACACACAGCTGCAGATGTGTTACGGGCTTAGAGTCACAGTGCCTCCTACTATATGGAGTGGTGAGCTATCAGGAGTAGTAAGCATTAAGTGAAACCGAGGGTGAATTGGTTAATATTATAAAGAAGCGGCCAAGTGACTATAAAATAATCATTACGATAAAGCTAGGCTAATTTCAGCTGGCTGCATACTACCCCCCATGGAAACTATTGGCTCAAACCAATTATTCACCCATTTATGTTGCAGACCAATGCCGCTGAAGAAGCTGTACATGTGCCGGAAGCCAAACGAGATGGAACTGTGTTAAAATGGGAATATAACAACCCTTTTTTGTGAGATGAGGGTTGTGGTAATCAGTAAGTGATTACCACAAGTTGTGTTAATCACTTACTGATGACAGGTCTGTGTCATAAAACAGGACAGATGGACCCAGTGTTCAAGGCGAGCCAGAAAATGACTCGCTGTTCATTTGAAATTGACTACGATCATCTGACAGGAGATGATTATCAGAGTGAGTCACTTACCTGGTTTGACAGTTCTGTCGATACTCTCTGAGGAAGGCAAGATCCAGCTGATGGACTGCCACATGCGATGCGGCCCAGATCCTCCCAGACTGTCCACGATTCAACAACCCCAGTGAGCAGGCAGGAGACGATCCAGGTCAGGGAAACAGTTTAGAACCAGACAGTTTCAAAATCCAGGAGTCCATAGCCTGACTAGGGGCTCTGATCCAAACAGGAACAGACAGATTCAGGGTTCCAGGAATCCTCAGATCGTTGAGGCGGTTTCAGAGTTCTATGAGTCCACCAGCATGCTTAGACAGACATGCGCAGCTGAGGACAGGCAGGCTCAGTGGTTAGCAGGAATATAGACAAGACTTGGTACAAGGATAAATGATCTTCCCCACTTTCCGACCCAAAATCCTGAGGGCTCAGCGGAAAACAGCCTGGACACGACCAGGAGACAAACACCAAACCCTATAAATCCACTGGCCTTCAAGACTCAGGACATGAACCAGGAACTTAGCTCTCATGAAACTAACATGAAAAATGACACGAAAACATAACATGAATAAACAAAGAATAGGTGAATAATGATCAGTCGAATGATAATAACTGTAATTTTCTTACTGCCAGGGTTTTAGCCCCTTTCTTAAAAGGTTAGACTCCTGTTAAAAAGGTTTAACTAAAAATTCAGTTGTCTTTCACCAATTTAATCATTTAGGTTATGTCTATCAGCAACATCATTGATCACCAACCAAATAAATGTGTCTCTGTTGATTCAGATGCTATTGAAAGAAGAGTGAATCCAGCTTGAGTGATAAATCATTCACTGTGTAAAATGGACAAAAAGACCACGAGTTAAAATACAATGGTACTTTTATTAGCTACAATCACACAGTATTATACCTAATAACTAGGCAAACACTAAACATTACTGAAAATAAGCAAAACTAAAGCAATAAAAGGGGAAGCAGGGTTTAAGAGT
>NW_015151434.1:283246-284470 GCF_000732505.1 Cyprinodon variegatus
TGTTAAAAAGGTTTAACTCCTGTTAAAAATTCAGTTGTCTTTCACCAATTTAATCATTTAGGTTATGTCTATCAGTAACATCATTGATCACCAACCAAATAAATGTGTCTCTGTTGATTCAGATGCTACTGAAAGAAGAGTGAATCCAGCCTGAGTGATAAATCATTCACTGTGTAAAATGAACAAAAAGACCACGGGTTAAAATACAATGTTACTTTTATTAGCTACAATCACACAGTATTATACCTAATAACTAGGCAAACACTAAACATTACTGAAAATAAGCAAAACTAAAGCAATAAAAGGGGAAGCAGGGTTTAAGAGTCTGTTCAAAATCTGAGGGATGTTGGAAGTTTAAGGCTTAATGTTTTTGAAAGTGTCCTTTATAACAGGAGGAGATAAAATGTGGCAATGTGACAGCAAATCCCATAATGCTTTGAGAGGAGAGCTCTCCGCTCAAACTTCGTAGACAAATTTTCTCTTATGACGCTCAGCCATTTTCAAAGAACCATGGTGAGAAAGGTGAGCCTCAATGACTGTCTTAAACTGTAGCTCACCACACATATAATCCTTAAAGTGCGCATGTGCAGAAAAATATAGCTAAAGGGACAAGCATGTAGGATGGCCTTATGTAAACATATCACCAGAATAATTCACAATTAGGAGGACCACTTATTTAGATTATCCACCTAGAAATAAAAGACCGTCCTCTACCTTAAATAACCCTCAGAATTCGCCAGAATACATTGAGGCTGTATGCAATTGTTCAGGTAGATCTAGGTTAGAGACGACTTTTTAACACTGGAGGTGGAACTGAGGTCTGGGGGAAAGGAAGCCATTGGGAGGCTAGTGGAATGAAGGGGAGGAAGGATCCTGCTTATCAAGAAAGTAAGGATGTCCTGAACAGTGATCGGCTTATATGCAAGCAAAGAGTTATGATAAGGAGATTGCAGGTAATTTCCTTTCAGCTTGAAATTGCACCTAGTCTTCATGTGAATGTAAACTTCATTAAGGATTTAGGAAAAAGTTACAGTTTTAATTGTATGTGGAGATTTCTAAGCAGTGCCTTTTGAAATAAATCCTAGCTCTTTGGTCTTTGGATTTCTGGATGAGACTCGACTGCTTTCATGCTCTACTGGAGCATTCATTACGACCAAAGGAAACACCAAAGCAACTCCTGAATAAAATCAACATTGAGGAACTCCCTCATTGATACTTTATACA
>NW_015151434.1:285778-289073 GCF_000732505.1 Cyprinodon variegatus
AAAGATACAGTAGCAACAGTTTAAAAGCTCCAAGTGCCTCTGTATAAGCAAGAACAGAGTTTGTATTTTCTAATCTCTGGTATCATTTAACTGCAGTCCTGCAAAACGTTAACAGCATGAATCATCAAGTTTTATTAAAAAAGATATACGTACTGTTTAACAGATTTTTAGCAATGTAGCTATAAAAGAAAATGAAATATGCATTAGCATCTTAAAGCGGCATAGAAATAATTATCTTAAGAAGAAATATCAAAGGTTTTAACATTATTAGATTTAACCTGCTAAATAAATGAGCTGAACTTAAAGCCTATATGACAGCAGTATTATCTATAGCTATTGCTGGTCGTAGAACAAACTGGATCATCTGTTGATGGAGGACTATCAATTACCTGCAGAGAAAGAGCTTACATTATAAAAAATCAACTTAAAGATTTCCCTAATGATATTTGCCAAACAAGGCTAAGAAGAAACATTTTAAGACGTATCTCTAAATGTGAACAAAATAAGCATCTTCAGATCATAGATGAATGATTATACCACTGACAGTGTAAGCAAAGGAAATGATTACCTGACCTTCATCTTGCTCTGTAATTCTGTGGTTTCACATTAGCGTAATCAGTATTTTCCTCTGAATGATCAGGCCTCTCTATGAAAATTGTACAATGAATACATGGAAAACATAAATTTATGTTTAAAAAATCTCCTGAAAATGTATTGACTACCTAATGTTTTAAAATTGTTTACATTTGTTGCTAAATAAAAGCTTGGGATTCATCTGTTTTTAAAATATTTCAGAATTTAATCTCAGCTGTTTATAATCCATCTTCTTAATCAACAACATCTCTATATTAAAATATATACTTTACCTCCTCCAGTGGCTCTGTGGGTTTGGATCGTCTCGTAGACTGAAGAGGTCACTAGAAAATAAAAAATGATATAAATGATATAAATGTATTTTTTCATGTTCCTCAGCATAAGCCGAATATTGCTCAATAAATTCTGATAGAAAGATGAAATTCAGCAAAAAAGGATTCAGGGTCCGTTTCACAAAGCAGGTTTAACAAACTCAGATTCAAATCTGCAACTCTAAATTGATCTAGCCTAAAGTTGGGAACTCTGAGTTTTTCATGTCATAACAGCCGCTATCAATTAGTTCGATCAACTCCAAACACTCAGAGTTTAGCACGTGCGCAACAAGTAAGAAAAGCCAACCTGAGTGGAGCACAGATTCAACGAGTCACCATGACAACAGGCAACAGGAAGTGCCTATTTCACCCTACTGGAACTAGAGATTTTAATTCAGAAAAGCAAAAAATAAATAAATAAAAAAGGAGAATGTGATTAAAAAAAAGAGAAACAGTGTTACAGCTGCAAAGGAGAGAAAAATGGCGAAGAAGATTGTTGCCTGAGTTAGAGCGTAAGATTATATGCAGTGGGCTATTATGGCAGGCTGTTTCTACATTTATTAAATGCATTTGTAGATTTTCGTTTGTAGATCACTAAAATAAGATACTTCCTGATAAATATCACACTCCTAGTCTGAACTGTAGCTAATAATATATTTTCCAAATTACATTTTTGTAGCAGAAACTGAATTGAAGAAATTAAAAAACAAAATTGCACCAGTAAGAATTTAGTTTTATATATCTAGAAATGTTTACACATTTTAAGTGCACGTTCTGACATTTATCAGCTTGGCTGAATATGTATTTATGATATCTGAAATTTTTTTTTCATTTTTAAAATAATACAAAAACTGACCAGTAATATAAGAGTGGGGCCTAGAGTGGAGAGTGGCGTCACCATGACAACAGGCAACAGGAACTAGAGATTTTAATTCAGAAATGAAAAAAATTAATAAAATAAAAAAGGATAATATGCAGATAAACAGAGTTACAGATCTTGACTGAATATNGTTTAATAGACAGATAAACAGAGTTACAGATCTTGACTGAATATGTATTTATGATATCTGAACTTTTTTTTTTTTTTTTACATAGTTCAAATAATCCAAAACTTGCCAGTAATATTAGAGTGGTGGCCTAGAGGTTAGAGCATTGCGCTTGGAATCCTGAGGTTCTGAGTTCAAGCCCCTCTCCCTCATACTCAGAACGGCTTGCCATAGCCTCGTTACTGCAGTAATATTACGGGATTATTTCTTGAATGGCAATAGATCAATTTATCTATTTAGGTGAAATCTTCTGGCAGCAGTTGAAAATGAAGTCTATAAACGTTTTTCTTATATATAGAACCTGTGGATCATCTCATGCGTTCCTCCTCATGATGATTCAGTCTTTTTTATGTACACAGTAAATACTAAGTGGTTGTTTGCAGCTGCGCTTCGGATGTTATCATCCCAATAAATGGTCGTTATTAGAGGTTATCAGTCACACAGAATGCCTCAGATTGTGCCAGTAGGCTCATTAGGTTATCATTTAGTCAATCCTAATCCTAACACTAAAGTAATTACCCCCGCCCCCCAGAATTAATGAATCTATTTATCTATTTATGTGTAATCTGAAAATAATTTCAGTATTTCTTCATTTACTGCAAGTATAACTAAATGAAAATAAAATGATCTGCATCTCAGTCATATTAAACAAACCAAACAATGCCCTGTCAACTGAGTTTTAGAATCCTCTCCCTATAAATATTTCATTCTCTGTGGAAAAGTGCTGATCATTCTTAAATGATATCCTCTTCAAACTGACATGCAAGGTTTGTTTTTAAAACCTAATGAGTGTAACGGACCTAGTGAATGATATATATATTTTCTATTCACAAAACTAAGACAAAAATCAGACCAAATCAGGAAATAAAACAGCGTGATTGGCTGTAGGGAAAGCTGGGGTCCACTTCAGCAGGATCTCCATCTCCGAGTTTACTGAAGAAAACCTGCCAGCAACCAGGTTAGCTCTGGGAAGAATGTTACTATGGTGACTGAAACAAAGTTTTCCTGTTTTCAGGTTCTGAAAACTTAAAGTTTTCAGTAAACCTGCTTTGTGAAACGGACCACAGGTTTTTAAATCCTTTAACTCTGGTGTTATTTGGTGTTTATCAGACAAAAGCAGCACTGATTTTACTGTTTGATGCTTTAAAGAAATTGATTTATTTCTGAAACAGAGTCACAATAAAGGAAGAGTTGAAGAAAATAATACTGATGTTATTCTGAGACCAACCGTGTTGCAAAGAGATGTAAACATTAGTTTCCATCTGATTCATTTCATCATTGGTGCTGGAGCTCTGATTGCTGCTTCCTGACCGGAAAAACCTGAAAATATTAGTTTGAAATAAA
>NW_015151434.1:290090-294315 GCF_000732505.1 Cyprinodon variegatus
TGAAAACTTAAAGTTTTCAGTAAACCTGCTTTGTGAAACGGAAAAGTCAGTTTCCCAGTTTTTAGGTTCTGAAAACTTAAAGTTTTCAGTAAACCTGCTTTGTGAAACGGACCCCAGGTTTTAAAATCCTTTAACTCTGGTGTTATTTGGTGTTTATCAGACAAAAGCAGCACTGATTTTACTGTTTGATGCTTTAAAGAAATTGATTTCTTTCTGAAACAGAGTCACAATAAAGGAAGAGTTGAAGAAAATCATACTAAAGTTATTCTGAGACCAACCGTGTTGCAAAGAGATGTAAACATTAGTTTCGATCTGATTCATTTCATGATTGGTGCATGATTGATCTGTGGTGGATAAAAAAGAAACATTCACATCATCTACGTTAAATTTATTTACTTCAATTTGAAATTAAATCCATTAACTAAATATTAAAGTATTTAAACTAAGAAGCAATTTAACATGACATGAGAAGATAAAGATCTCACCATTGGGGTGTCTAGAGCGCCACAGCAAGGCCAGGAGGATAATTATAATGATTCCACTAACAATCAGCAGCACAGGAAGTAGAGGGTTATAAGGGCTGGATGCTGCTCCTGGAAATAAAACATTACAAAGAATTTAATGATTTTATCATCAGATCCAATGAAAATATTCAAATAAATGACTTTAAGCAGAAACAGAATTAAATCTACATAACATCTTTATAAATATCCTGAGTTTGAATCAAAAAGTAAAAGTATAGCAACAATAATAGACAAACAAATGATGTCAGTTGTTAGGGCCAAGAGAGTCAAACTCAGTTATTAGAGTTTGAGAAAACAAAAGTTTTATCTAAGATTAGGTTGCCTGACAAAGATTTAATTCTTCAGAAATGAAGCAATTGTTGTTAAAATGGCAAACAGTCTGACAAAGCAGCAAAAAAATAAATAAATAAAAAAAAATTTATGAAGAGAAATAGTTTTTCAAGTTCATAACAGAACATTTCTTTATAAGCTTGCTTTGTTTTCTATTCAGCAGTTTAAATAAATTTCTGGGTAATTGTGTTGGGATCTGGAGGTCTGTCCACCTTTCTCCAGCAGAGGGCGTTCTAGGTCTCCTGGGGCTGAAGCTGACCACCACACCTGCGGCTCGTGAGCTCATCAGGGGACCAGCATTTAAGGAGGGGCAGAGCAACAATCCGATGCCAGAGTGTTTGCCAGTTATGGTTGGCGAACCTGAGCCAACCTGCCTGTCTGTATCTCTGACTCCCTTGAAGCCTGAACCTGAACCTAATCTGCTTTTGTCCTCTCTGCTTCTCAGGAAGAACCTGCTTGGAGACCAGAAGACCTGGAAGGGTTTCTCAAACGTGAGACCAAACTGTCTGTTCTCAGTAGAACCCCTGGAAATCCATCTCAGTCTGAAACCTGCCTGCCCGCTCTCAGCAAGAGCTGAGAGAGAAGCTCTGAACTTGCTCAGTAAGATTATCTGCTCTGCCCTGCCTTTGCCTTGCCCTCTGCATGCCTTCAGCCTCTGGACCCTCCTGGTTCCCCCCTTCTACTGCTCTGCTCATCTCTGATCAGGTATAGACCTGCAAACACTTAAACCTGCAAGTCCACTGAAAGTCTGCTAACCAATCTGTCCCTCTCTGCAGTGAAAACCAGTCGTGACCAGACCCGGACCCAGTTTATCCCAGAACCAGTGTTCTTTATTGTGAAACATTCTTCAATAAACTTGTGAACTTTTTCCCAGTCTTTGAGTGTTCTGCTTGTGGGTTAGATCCCTAAAAGCCAACATGACACATTGAGAAAAAGCTCATTNTGTATAAAAGGGAGCTGGTTTCTTCATTTGTTCAGCTTCGGCTCACCAGCTCTGTGTAAATGTGTAGTGTTTAGCAATAAACACTGGACCCGGACTCAGCTGCCCTCTGTCTGAATTTTTTGATCTTTGTTTGAGACTTTTTCTGCTTTTTAAGAACTTTGAATTTTTATAAAACTTAGCTTCAATTTTAAGTCGTCAAGAAGAGAATTATAGGACGACAAAAGCATCTGAGTTAGTCCTTCAGGGTTTGGGCTTGAAGACACATTTCTGGATTAAGTTGATCACTGATCATCAAATGATGGATTAAAAAAAAAGAAGCTATTTAAACCATTTGGAGTTTTATCCTGATATTGATTAGGATTTTTTGAATTGTTTATCCCAAAGGATTTCAGTTCATCCAGACTTTATGTCGGTTTTCAGGATTCATTTCCAGCTAAATGAATATATGTGAGAGTCTGATCAACATTGGTTAAATGATTCAATTAGGGCTGCAACTAATGAGTATTTTGCAAATTAATTAATCTGTTGATAATTTTTTTTATTAATCAATGAATAATCAGTTAGCAAAATGTTCCTTAAAGAAGACGTTTTGCTAATACAAACCAGATGAAACTAAAACTTTTTTGCTTGAGGAGATCTGGATAGAGCATATTGACAGACGAAAAAGATTTTATCTTAAGCAATATCTTAAACAATGTTTATATATTTTTTTTACAATATTGGTATAAAGGCATGTTTTAGATTCTCTACACTCCATTTACCGATTAATCGATTATTAAAATAGTTGACAATTTTTTCAATAATTTATTAATCATGAGTATTTGGATTCAATGTTTCAGCCCTAGATTCAATTACATTTTCATACAGTTTATTTATATAGCACCAAGTCACAACACATGTCATCTCAAGACACTTTACAGGGACAATTCAACCAGATCCTACGTTTAGATTGGTTCAAAGTTTTCTATGCATTAGGAAAACAAACTGATTGCATCGACTCATTGACTGAAAAGCAATCACTCATACCGAGCATGCTTGTTGCAACAGTGGAGAGGAAAATTCTCTTTTAACAGAAAGAAACCTCCAGCAGAACCAGGCTCAGAGTGAGCGGCCATCATGAGGCTGACTGGGGTTTAAGGAGACAGAAGCAGAGATGCAGAAAGAAGCAGAGATAAAAAAGGCAACTGTCAACCAGCTCCAGAGGCATCCAGGAAACTTGCAGACGAGCTCCAAATCGATTCTTATGTTAGAGGATGAAGAGAGCACATTCAGCCAGTCACGTTCAGAGAAACAGGACTACACTGAAAAACAGGCTGATTTCGAACATCTATAAACAAAGGTGTTCATGGCAGCAGCACAGATGATGTTTATCTCTGGGTGTTACAGCCAAACAAGGACCAATCAGATGAAGCTACTATGAGAAAAAGCAGAGAGAACAAATTGAACTAACACATTCTGCAGAGTGGGAGAATAGATATAGAATGAAGCAGAATGATGAAAAAATAGTCTCTATGTCCTCCAGCAGTTGAAACCTATAGCAGCATACATCGAATCTGAGGTAACTCAGGATAACCTGAGCCACTTTAACTATAAGCTTTCCAAAAAGGAAAGTTTTAAGCCTACGCTTAAAAGGAGACAGGGTGTCTGACTCACGGACTAAAACTGGTAGTTGGTTCCACAGGAGAGTAGCCTGATAACTAAAAGATCTGCCTCCTATTCTACTTTTATAGGAACCACTAGGAAGCCAATGAAGAGAAGCCAGGATAGGAGAGATGTGATCTCTCTTTTTGATTGTCATCAGAACTCTGGCTGCAGCATTTTGTATCAGCTGAAGGCTTTTAACTACAGTTTGTGGACTTCCTAATAGTAAAGAATTACAATAGTCAAGTCTTGAAGTAACAAATGCATGGACTAGTTTCTCAGTATCACCCCTGGACAGGTATTCCAGGCATTAAAGGAAACAATATTCTAGAAACCTCTTTGATATGGAATCTAAAAGACAGGTGCTGATCAAAAATAAGTTGTTTTTATTTGTTGTCTGAGATTAATTTAATCCCATCCAAATGAAGTGACTGGCTAATCAAGTCTGGTCCTAAAACAAAAACTTTCATTGATTCAAAATGACACAGTTGATTCACCTCAAACTGTTTATAAAGATATATTATATGGTGATAGTAACTGTAGAGCTATTCATATAGACATGCTGTTGGTGAAAATATGCAGCAAAGAAACCAGGAATAAAACAACCTAGTCTCATGGGAAAATGTACCCCCACTACGTTGGTCCACACTGCAAAACGTAGTGGAGGTACATTAATGGCCATTTTTTTTGTGGCACTGTTACATTTCTTCTGCCTATACGCTTTCTATTGTTTTACGTCCTAGTCACGTGACTTTCAAGATTCCAGCTGGGAGAAGAAAAAAATATA
>NW_015151434.1:296440-297557 GCF_000732505.1 Cyprinodon variegatus
TCCAGTCTTTACTGGGTGTGCTGTGTATAACAGAACCAGATCTCCTCCATTCATACGTCCACTCAGTGCTTTCTCCTCCCTGGACCTCACATGTCAGAGTGATCGTCTCACCACTGAACATCTGAGACCTGTTTGGTTTTTGAGTCACAGCAACCTTGTTGGAAACTGTTTGCATCAGAACAGAAATTAGTCAAATTAGTTGAGATTTGAATTACTAGATTTAGTTGCTGATAGTTTTCATCAACAAACTCACAGGTTATCTCCACAGTGACCTCAGAGCTTGAATGTGTGTAGAAGTCTGGGTTTCCTCTCACTCCTTCACACCTGTAGATTCCTCCTTGTCTCACAGTGATTTCTTTGCTTTCTTTCGTATTTATTCCTATTTGCACTTCAGAGGTGTCTGAGGTTCGTCTGAACCATCTGTATTTCCAACCAGCAGAGGTCTGTACAGAGCAGCTCAGTATCACATGGCCTCCTAATGGTATGACTGTTGGACCTGCTGTCAGTGTGGCTCTGGGTTTATCTGCTGCTAAAAAAATCAACAATTGGTCAATTTTAAATTCAACATTTAAGTAAGTAATTGTTTCTGTAAAATATATGTAAAAACTCAGAAGCAGAGAAATTAAAGTCTATAGACTGAAGAATTACTGAAAATAAATCAATAATGTAGATTCTGTTTATATGACTTATTGAGGGAGTGGTGCAGAGTATCAACCATAGAGTGAACAACCAGCCCAGCCTACTGTTAAACTTTATTAAATGAAAGTTGAAGTATTGAACTTTTGGGCCAATAAATGTATTTTAGCTCCTGATTTTCTGCTCTGAGGACAAAGAACTGGACCCACAGGGTTCGGTCCAGCTCACATTAAGGTTATCTTAGTCGAGATCCAAGATATTTTAAAACAGACATTTTATTCACATAATTATAAAGTCCTAAATGATTGTT
Organism: Cyprinodon variegatus; assembly: GCF_000732505.1. Classification (NCBI taxonomy): domain Eukaryota; kingdom Metazoa; phylum Chordata; class Actinopteri; order Cyprinodontiformes; family Cyprinodontidae; genus Cyprinodon; species Cyprinodon variegatus. Next base: position 297,387 of record NW_015151434.1, read on the forward strand.
GTTTCTCACCAGCTGATGACAGAGCAATTAGTTCAATAACATTAAATGACATGATGTCAACTTGTTAATAAAACTAAAAACCTCTAAAGTATGAAAACAGAAACAGAGCAGTGCAAGTTGTAAGAATTCAGCACATCAACCATTCAGAGTAGTAATTATGTAACAGAGGGT
>NW_015151434.1:297720-301430 GCF_000732505.1 Cyprinodon variegatus
GTAGATTCCTCCTTGTCTCACAGTGATTTCTCTGTTTTCCTCATTATTTGTTCTGACTTCAACTCCAGAGGTGTCTGAGGTCCTTCTGAACCATCTGTACCTCCATCCAGCAGAGGGCTCCACAGTGCAGCTCATTGTCACACTGCCCCCTACTGGTATGGTTGATGGACCTGCTGTGAGTTTGGCTCTGGGTTTAACTGATGTTATGAAAAACAAAAATATTTGATTTTATATTAAAGACAATAAACATTAATAATAAAAAGTGATGTTCATGAAAAGTAAATATATACATAAAAATCTATCATTTCAAAACTTATTTTCAAATTTAGACATTAAAATAAACCAATGAATTAGTTTCTAAATGTTTTGTTTAATTATACAAAGTAAAAAATGCTGTTTGGTTTGTAGTGCATGAGAAGCCTCTGCAGAACAAGTTTAAAGTTCCCCTTTGCATCTAAAAGGAGCTGATGGGTGAGAATGATTTCATCTGGCAGAGATAGAAAAAGCCATAGCTGTGAGGAAATGTCATGTTAATATTAGACATATCAGTTAGATCTAAGCCTGAAAGTTAACTTTATATTAAAGAGTTACTCATAGTGTTTCATTTCTTCATTATTCTATATTTACATCTTGAATTATTGTCTTTCTCATCAATGTTGCTTTTATTAAAGCTAGAAATGTGCCTGAGCTTTTCAGCTTAGTCTTTTTTGTATTACCAAAGACAGAAACAATGAGATCAAAGAGAAAAAATGTTTCTCTGTGTTGGGTAGACTTTTCTCAAAATGCCTCAAAAACTGTCCTGCTACCAGAAAATCCATGTTTGTCTGTCACTGCATTCAGTCTGTTGAGGGTCATCATTAAAGTCATTTTAGATGATGGAGCTTAGAGAGACCTCTCAGCACTCAGAGATGTTATACGGACATAAAGAAGAGTTTTATGCTTTTCTAGCACAGGCCAATAAAAAGCACTGAGTAAATGTGGCATGAAGGAAAATGGAATATGGTTATTATCTGTTATTGTTTTATTTTTTTATGTTTTACGCAATTTTATTGATTTATATGTGCGGATATAATTTTTATCCATGTTTAAGCTGTTTTTTTTTTAATTTGTACTGTTTTATCCATCCATCCAACATCTAACACGCTTGTCCCAATTGGGGTTGCGAGGGGTGCTGGTACCTATCTCCAGCTGTCAATGGGCGAGAGGTGGGGTACACCCTGGACAGGTCGCCAGTCCATCGCAGTGTACTGTTTTATGTTTTGTTTTATTTTATTTTTTGTTTGTGCAGCGCTTTAGTCAGCTTTGGTTGTTTTTAAAATGCTTAAGATAAAAGAAAAATTGGATCAGATTGGATTCTGTTAGATTAATTGAAAAGCCTTTAGAGATATTTCTCTTTCAAAAAATAAATTAATAAAAAGGGCTGATCTCAATTTTATTATTTTTATTTATTTTATTTTTAATTTTTATATTATTTAATGTCTTTTCTACAGTTTATACTAAGATTCGTCTTTAAAGTTCAAATCTGTCCCATAGACCAGTTGTCCAACCTCCCCCTGCAGCAAACAGCTGTTTAGTTTAGTTTGGCTTCAGCCTCTTAGATCAAAACAAACCTGACTTACCAGATACTGACAGGATGATTGATTCACTCCACTCTGTTGAAGAATACCAGTCATCTCTGCTTCTACACTGACATGTGTATTTTCCACTGCTGGACTCAGAAACAATAAAAGTCCAGTCTTTACTGGGTGTGCTGTGTATAACAGAACCAGATCTCCTCCATTCATACGTCCACTCAGTGCTTTCTCCTCCCTGGACCTCACATGTCAGAGTGATCGTCTCACCACTGAACATCTGAGAGCTGTTTGGTTTTTGAGTCACAGCAACCTTGTTGGAAACTGTTCACATCAGATTTAAACAGAAATCTGTTAAATAAGTTGATTAATTTGATTTAATAGACTTAGATTATCATAATTTTCAATCACAAACTCACAGGTTATCTCCACAGTGACCTCAGAGCTTGAATGTGTATAGAAGTCTGGGTTTCCTCTCACTCCATCACATCTGTAGATTCCTCCTTGTCTCACAGTGATTTCTCTGTTTTCCTCATTATTTATTCTGACTTCAACTTCAGAGGTGTCTGAGGTCCTTCTGAACCATCTGTACCTCCATCCAGCAGAGGGCTCCATAGTGCAGCTCATTGTCACACTGCCCCCTACTGGTATGGTTGATGGACCTGCTGTCAGTTTGGATCTGGGTTTATCTGCTGTTATGAACAGAAAAATTGTTGATTTTATATTACAGACTATAAACTTTCGTAGTAAAAAGAAATGTTCTTGAAAATTAAATATGTACATAAAAACATATAATTTTTAAACCTTATTTTCAAATGTTTACATTCAAATAAACCAATGAATTAATTTTTAAATGTTTTGTTTCATCATACAAAGTAAATTATTATTTTTTAACAATTCCTGTATGTCTCCGATTAAACATGATTATATTCCCTTGTTATGAATATGATCCCTTGTTTTTGTTTTTACAATTTTGTTATTTTTCTGACCTGAAAATATGCATGATGTTATAGAGCTTAAATTAATTATTAGTTTTTAAATACTGAAATCTTACCTGAAACAGTTATAGAGATAGTATTACTGCACTTGGATTGATGTGAGCCGATTCTGGAACCACAGCACTTATATTTACCACTGTTACCTGTTTGGAGAGGTTTTAATGTGTAGCTTTTATGTGAACCGTAGCGGACAAATTGTTGTCCATTCCATATTATTCTGTAAATCCAGTCAGTTTCTGCTCCTTCATTCATGTCACAGATGAAAGTAACAGACTCTCCAGCATAAAATGTCGACCAGTTGGGCTGAATTGTCAGCACAGCATCTACAGTAGAACCAGCATTTAGTTCACATCTGTTTTCTGGTTTATAATAAATATAAACAACTAAAATTAAAATTATAAAAGAGAAAAAGAAAAATTCTCTTTGTAATGAAGATTAAAAGCTTACGTTACCTTGAGTTTGTCCACAGCAGAGGAGAGTGTTCAACACTGGAATAAAATGTGAAAGTTGATAATAGTTTAAAAATTTAATTAATCCGATTGAATAAAATTATTTTTCCCACCATAAAACCTATAAATTACCCTGTTGTTAGCTTGATAAATGCAAATATGCTAATAAAGTTAATGTTGAAATGTTTTTTCTGATCAGAATAGGATCAGTTTTAGTTAGACGTTTTATTGTCTGATAAGTTTAAACTCCACTTTAGAAACTTCACTTCTGGACTCTGTGTCTGACTGTAGAAAATGTAGAGACGTCCTCCACCGCTACTAAATATTCACAGACGGACGGTGAGGCTGAGCCAAAAGGTACAGCTCTAGATTCAGAGATCAGTTTACTTTCCTACCCTGATCTACTGTCATGAAATCTGGATCATGACCAGCAGAACAAAATCCAGATCAAAGCAGCTGAAATGAGTTCTCTCCACATGGTGGCCAGGCCCTCCCTTAGAGATAAAGTGAGGAGCTCTGCAGCTATGGTAGCTTGGACATCTGTTTCAGATGCCCTCTGGACGTCTCCCTCAGGAGGTGTTCCAGGCATGTTATACCAGGAGGAGACCCAGGACACCCTGGAGGGACGATGTTTCTTGATTGGCCCTGAAACGCCTCAGGTTTCCCTCAGAGGAGCTGAAGGTGTCTGATAG
>NW_015151435.1:0-49955 GCF_000732505.1 Cyprinodon variegatus
CCTCTTTATGAACCCTGTAATTTAGAGAACATAATTATACAGGCTATATCATTAATTATGCAAAAGGTTTACATGTTGTAAATTTGTAATTTTACTAGATTCTCAGCAATAAACTCATTCACTCATTTATTCATAACAAATAACTGCTAATTTAAATTTACTTCCACTAGTGCCATGATAGACTTGCTATCAGAACATTTATTGTCAACTTGCAGCTTATAAATATGTAAAAATATAAGATGACTAAAACACTGTTAGTGAGTGTGGTTGTGCAGGGCTGCCTGTGAGATAAGGAGAGCGGGCTTCAGGGCATGCAAGGAGGTTAACGGAATTAACTGAAGACAGTTAATTCTAAACACCACAGTTTGTTTCATTCTGTCAGCTTTTAAGTAGGAGAACAAATGCAAAATCAAATCCTCAAAAAGTGATGGCTATGCTTGTTTTTGGAATCTATATCTCTTTTTTTTTTTAGATACAAACTGAATATCTTTAGAGGCAAGAACAAATATTATTAGAGCCAATAGCATAAATTATTTAAATACAAACACTCTTCACTCTTAATACAAGTCTTTGAAAGGACCACCATACACACATTGCAAAGTGAACAGCCTGTACAGTGAATTGAACTTTCAAAACAGTGTTCCTGTTTACTCACAGAGCCCTTGAGACCAATTATAGCTGTGCTTTCTCACAGTAATCCAGCCTCTGTGCTTCGCCTCAGGGGCCTCCTCTATATTCTTGACTGGTCAATATGTGTTAACCTTCTCTCTTTGGTTAATGGCTCTCAAGAATTAGTACCTAACAACAACAAAAGGAACAGATGGATAAATAAGCCGAGGCACAAACATGTTGCATCAAATATTTGAAACATTTCCCCAATGATACAGGTGGGAAACAAACTGTATGTGTCTCTTGAAACAACTTTATTTAAAAATACCACATTCTGCTCAAATTGTCTTGGAGAAAAAATATGAAGCATTTGGGTTTTCCTTGCACCCCGCACCGACGCATGCCTTTCCTGTGGGCTGCAGCTACCGTGGATACAGCACACACAGCAGGGAAATATATCACAGTCACCCCTTTGGCTGCACTCCAGCATTAATGAAACATGGTCAGTTGCAGAAAAGAAAGGGAAGAAATTTGCTCATGTCATCCACTTTTCTGCATCTGAAAAAGTGTGCAACAACGCAAAAATAAAAAAAATCAAGAATAACTTGGGGGTTAAAAAGGAAAAGCATAGGCGTTTAGAAATGTGTACAGATAGAAAAGCTTACTTCCTCTAATGCTGTGATGGTATGTTATGAATGTAATTTCACTGTGCTACTATTGTAGTACTGCAGTGTCATCATGATGGCTAACAAATACCATTGCAGTGCCAAAAGGAAAGACTAATATCATCTCTTCAATGTTTTCTTCCGTTGTTTTCTGCAGGGTCTTGTTTGGACACCTGACAGCACCAAGTCTTTTTCAAGACAATGTTCAGAACCAATGCCCTACATGGCATGTCAGCGTGTTATACTCTCTATGAAAAGCTTTCTCGCATTATTAAACCATTATTAAAGTGCCACTAGTATTTATTGAACAGGATTTGAAATAAAACACAATGATCCATATAAGGTCTCAAGGTTGACAGATGAGTTGAGAACCAACAGGACTAGCTCCAAATCTGGTCATCAAACTGAGTAATGAGAAACGTCATTGAAATTCTGCTTTATTCTGAAGGGACAGATCATGAGTAATACAGTTTTTTTTTTTTTTTCATATTGTAGATGTAGCACTAGTTCTTTGTTAAAGTGTCCCTCTATATGGTGAGCTACGTATGATAGAAAAACAACAACAGTTATCTGTAAAATCCTAAAAATGCCTCTGATACTGGATTTGAGTGCCTTTTGAAGCCATTTCACCTCATTAGGCTTAAATATATATATTCGTATATTTGTCTAGAACAAAGCTAACATCTTCAAAGGGTAGTAGGTTAATTTTAGACCTTGGAGACTTTTTTTTTCTTCTTGCAAATACCCACAGTTTGAGTTGAAACTATACACAAAGTCTTAGTCAAGAGCTTTATGTAAGGATTTCCTACATTTTCATAGAAAAAAAACTCTACATTTTATCATATTAACATTTATTTTACTAGTGATAGGCCTATAAGAATGTGTATATATGTGAAATCCCATTATGTTCACTTAAAATCAAGTTAAAGCAATTTTTTTAGTTTTGTTTTTTTTTCCTTTGCCCAACTTTGTTATTTTTTGGTGAACTATCACTATGATCAAAGCAAACTACACTTAAAGAAGAGTAAACATAAAGTTACACTTCTGGATTAAGGCTAAAACAGTTTTTGTTTTTTGACCTGAGATGTAAGAAAATACACTTAGACACCCAACAGTGCGAGAAAATGTTATTTTAAAAATATTTTGCCGTGTTTCCTGATGTTTGGCTACTGAAGAAGCAGATACTCTTTCCCCTTTGTCTATGCCCTATTATTTAAATTATCTGTGACATGTAAATATGTCAAAAGTACGGTGGCCCTGAAGTTCAAACCACTTCAACAAATCTTTTAACACAACTACAAATAAAAAAACATAGCGACATATTCAGAAATACGATAACATATTCAAAAACTAAGGAAACCGGAAGCCATTGTCCATTTTCTGTTCATTCCTTTATTCTAAATGAGCATAAACAGAATGACTTCTGGTTTGTGCCGTCATCCAATCAGCAAGGTCACTAATATCTATCTCCTCCTCTCGCTTAGTATTATTACGATTTTGAATATGTTGCTTTTTTTAAATTTATTTCTAGTTTTTGTTCAAAGGTTTGTTGATGTGGTTTGTACTTCAGGGCCACCGTACTTTTGACATATTTACATGTCACTGATAGTTTTAAAAAAAAGCATAGACAAAGAGAAAACATTATCTGCTTCTTGAAAACCACATTAGGAGCCAAACATCAGGACGCAAAATATTTTTAACTTTAATTCTTTGCGCACTGTCCGTTAATTGATACAGCTTTCTAAATCGTAAATAAAGCTTTTATCTGTTTTCAGAAAAATCCACTATGCTGAAGTGTTTTGCACACTTTGACGTGGTTCACTGCTGAACCCCATTAAGATCGCTGCACATGTTTTTAGTGAAATGTTATCTCAACATCTGTCAATAAGATCTGATTTAATCAAGTCACTAAAAAACAAACAAAAAAAACATTTAAAAACAGGAATATCTGTGGAAAACACCGGACCACATTTTGTGATGCCTTATTTCTAAAGAAAATAACACAGTTTTGTTAATTCTACAATCATAAATAATGCTGATTCATTCACTTGGAGCAAAAATGAACCTATTGTAGGACTGTCACACTTAACTTTTGTTTACTTTAACTTTTTTTGCTGTAATATATATCAAGACAAATAGCATAACTTTTAAACAAAAACATTTTTCTTGCTGTTTATTTTTAGCTTTTGATCCCATTTTATAAAGCATGAGCTCTTTTAGAGGTGAAACCTCCCTCATTGTATCAGTGGAGCATGTTTAATCTCTTACATAACAGCAGTGCTTTTAATTCTGTGCTTTTTCCTCTGTAAAAGTAATTTGGTAGCAACACAATGAATGGTGTTCACAAAAGAGACGTTATAAGCTTTGCTTTGTTTAGTCTTCCTAATCTGTTTTTACTCCCCGCTAACCTATTACGCAAAAGGTTTAAAGTTTTTTGTAATTGTTTCGTTTTTTGTAATAATTTGTGTAATAATTTAGTTTGATCCCATTCCTACCAGTGTTTCTTTTAGAAAGATATCCCATACTGGCTCGTTTGTGTACTTGGTCAGGCTAAATTGCCCTTGCATGACTTTTCACCAGTGCAAGCTGCTTCTTTTGATCTATTTGCATTTCCCATGAAACCAGAACATGTCCAAAATTCATGTGCACACAAACTAGGACATTTATTATTACTGAAGCTGGAGCAGGAGGAGATTAAGTTCACATTTCAATTAGATGCTTAAAAATGTGTGTTTCTTGTACCAGACCAGACTGATGATTTGCTGGAATAATCTATCCCTCCTGCTCTAATAAGAGCTGGAAGAAAGGTTAAGTCTATTTCATTTTTTTTTTTTTTTTCATTTTAGCAAACAGCTATCTATAAAACCTGCTCCATGTTTGCAGAACACAGCCGTATCTGTGAAGTACTGTAAGTATTGATTGAAAAGCAGGACATCAGAGCTAAAAATACCCCCAGTTCAAAAGCCTCAGCACATTTGGGATGAAGTGGAATTTAGTGACCCAGAGAAACAATCAAAATCATCAGTGATTCAATACAGTGACCACTGCAGAGATAGTGCTCAGGGCCAGAAGAGGACATAGGTGTGTCATTTGAGCTGTTTACCTACTGTGCTCAGCAAGTATTCTGCTGGTCATTGGGGAAAATATAAGGTCAGAAGTCAACACATTGCCACTGGCGGTCTGTAAAACAGTTACTTTGCACTTTGTCAGGTTGTTGACATGGCAGTGGTATTAAAGAAATGCATTTTTATATCCATTGATAATGTATTTCCCACTCCTTGGAGACATCTTATGTTTCACGGATTTTTCTATTTTTTTACCTAAAGGGTTATCATCATATATAAACAAGCAGATAAAAAAAAATCCATTATTCTTGGTAAATCTTAACATGAAGACCAACCTACTAGAATTCTAAGGGTTAATCAGTGACTCTTCAAAGAGGTTACACACAAACCAGAACAACATATGAAACTCTGCAGACTTCACGTACCTCAGTTAAGTTCAGTGTTCAAGAAACTTGACAAAAAATAGCATTAACAAGAACACTGCAAGGTGAAAATGATCGTTAAAAATGTAAAAGAAGATTTTACCTGCAACTTGATCTGTGCATTTTGCAAGAGAATCTAGAATGAGAATGTCTGACCTTCAGTTTGTAATGTTTAGCTCAAGTATAACAGATCCGTATGCGAATGGCTGCAAAACAAACAAAGTTAAGTGGTTTAGTTATATTCTTGGTTGAAATCCACACGATTTAAAACATGGAAGAATATCTTCAGAGCACCATGTGAAATGTTTGCTACCGGGTATAGAAAAAATGTTTTTTAGAAGTAGTTGTAGGGGCTGCTCAGTGGTGCAGAGGGTAGCATTGTTACCTTGCAGGGAGAAGGTTCTGGGTTCGTTTCCTGGCCAGCTGTCTTTCTGCATGAAGTTGGCATGTTCTCCCTGACTATGTGTGGGTTCTCTCCGGGTACTCTGGCTTTCTCCCACAGTCCAAAAACATGACTGCTAGGCTTCTCTACATTGTCCTTGGGTGTGAATTGTTGTTGCCCTGCGATGGACTGGCGACCTGTCCAGGGTGTACCCAGCCACCCCCCACCCCCCCCTCTCGCCCATACAGGCACCAGCACCCCTCCCAACCCCAGCTGGGATTAAGCGTGATGGAAAATGGACGGATGGATAGAAGTAGTTGTTAGCAAGATGGATTATTCCCTGAAAGATTAATGAGAAAGTTAGCTTTTTTTCCACAAGGAAAGTGTTGGTTTGGATCCCCTTTGAAAATAAACCCCCATTTGAAAAAATATATACTTTTTTGATACCTTCATGCTGATTTTGCACAGTTTCTACCATAGTCATGACATGCTGCTGTCGTTTTGCACATCTCTGATGTTGCTGCTATGTTCAAATATCCATTATTATAAAAATGGTCACAGCTGTATATTGGTTTTTTAATCTCCAGGTCAACATTTTTTATATTGGAAAAACACTTTAAAGTACAGTATTTCATTTGCTTATTTTTTAACTCACTATTATGTTATTCTTATACATTTCCTAAGGTCCATATTTGCCAAAATTTCCCCATTGTGTGCAATAAAGAGATATTCTATTCTATTCTATTCTATCCACTATTTTTATATATAATATTAAAAAGTGTTATATGATGGGTGGGCAAATACTTTTACAACACCAAATTCTTAAAACAGCCTTAACGAAAAATTGGTAATTTGCTTTGCAATTAGACTAAACAACTACACCCATGTGATGCAACACAGATCCGTACACATTTCTGTTTGTAACGGCATCATTGGGGATGAGTCATTGAACAAACTAGTCCGAGATGTAATGATTCATAAGCTCAATGATGAAGTCATTTGTAGCCTTGTGTCTTGAATCGAAGTAGCAAAACTGACACTGCACAAATTCAGCAACTTAATCTCAATCAGTCCAACAAGGTCAGATATGTAAGGGTGTCGTAGCTTTCTAAACTATCTAAAAGCGGTCTCATTTGCAAATGTTAAGTTATGTAAGGCATTAAATGCATCAAAACCTAAAAAACACGGTGGGAACATGCAACGTCATAATGTAAATCTTTACTCAGAGCACAACTAACATTGATAATCCAATCTAAATAGACACAAGTAAATAATTGAAATGGAACATAAGTCCTCCTGGATGCTTATTGGTCATCTTCGATTTTTTTTTTACATCTCTCACAGTTCTCCCGAACTGTAGTTAATAAAATATGTAACCAGGAGGTACAATCTATTAAGCTTACACAAGATCATAAAAGCCTTACATCATTCGAGCATAATAGTGCCAGACTTTTGAACAGCCTTTTATTTTAAGAGGAAGCAGAAGTATTGCGTCCTTGGAGGAAACAACTGCAGAGGGAAATGTCGCTCTTTCAAGTACTTCCTGGGGAAAGTCTGGACTATGCTGATACATTGTGGACCCCCCCTCAGTGCACACTCCATTTCTGTGGCCTGTTTCCTCAATCTTAATGAATGAAAGATATTAGGAAAGTAGAGATTACTTTTTAAAATCTTGTTCAACGTGAGTCGATGATTAAAACAATTGCCGCACATTATTATTCGATTATACCTCCAACAGACCTCCCCTTTATGTAATTAATAATACAAAGCTTTGCTTAAGGAGTATTTCCTCTACCTTTAAAATGTTTTTTATACTTGTTGCCTTTTGAGTGGTGAAATATACTATTTGAATATATTTGCAAAGATATTTACTCTTAAATTATATAAAAAAAAGTGTTGAATTAAAGGAACACTGTAACTTTTAACAACTTTGGGCACTGAGGCCCCTGAAGGCCACTGACACAAGCACATTGTCACACAATTAAACAGTCTCCCTCAGTGTTTTGAAACCTGATAGCAGAACAATTTGGGAGTTGGAGCTACTTTTTAGGACAAGGCAACATTCAACCCTCTAGATTAAATCCTATATCAGAGAAGCAAAAATATGTCTAATCAGGTGAGTGTCATCTCTGTTTTGTTGCCTAACAACAACTCTAAGCTCAGTTAGCTCTGGTGTTTGAGGGGAGCTGAGGCTACGTAAAGCACAGCTCTGGGTCACATGACTCATTCTATGACAGATGACCCTCTGATGTTATATAAATTAGTTTTTTAGATGGGCAGCGTTGAGCTCCGATGCGTGTGAAGTGGTGTACATTGAAATGTTATGCAGTATTCATTTAAGTAATGGTTAATTGTTGTTTTATTTTTTGTTGTTTAAATCAGATTTAAGCCATTAATAAAACCGCTAAATAGATTTGTCAGCACAACCTAGGCTGGAAAAAAAAAGAAGAAAATTGTGATCCTATCTTGGTACGACCGATGATTTAAGCTAAATGCAATTTCAAAATAATTGTTAAAGTGAATTGTAAAGGTGAAAAAATATATATTAAATGGTCCAAGGGACAAATCAGTTACAGTGTCTTCTCTCAGGACATATAATCAATATACATTCATTGAGTTTCACAAGAGAAAAACTGATGTAAAAAAGTAACATTTCTTAAAATAAGTGTATTATTGTTAACATGACAAATGATCTAACTTCTTTGCTTAAATCAGCTTAAATCAAGGGAAAATACACTTATTTTAAGAAAAATAAACTACTCATGTATTTCAGTTATGTAGTGAATGTTTATAGTACCTTCACCATAACAGGGGCACTGGCCCCTCTTGGCTCCTCTCTAGAACCATCCATGGTTAGACTACCAGAAAACCCAATGTGATCTATGCACATCTCCAGCTCCATTGTTTTCCTGTCATTCTCTACTGGATGAACTGATTAATCGTGTAATTGTCGTCATGGTTTCTGAGGCCAGGCACACCTAGATTAATTAGTTCATCCAGTACAGATAGACAGGAAACAAAGGCGTAGCAGATCAGTGCATAGAACTCCTTGCTTTCCAAGGTCAGGATGGATATTCCTCTAGTGAGCTCTCAGTGTGCCCTGGGCGTTCCCTTGGAGTAGGACATACAATAAGACCTTCAGAGGAAGGTGCACAGAAGTTATCCTGATCAGAAGGAAGAACCATATAGCTTTCATACTTTCTATGAAAAGAATAGAACAGATGGCCGCTCACACTGAGTCTGGTTCTGCTGGAGGTTTCTTCCTGTTAAAAGGGAGTTTTTCCTCTCCACTGTCACTACAAGCATGCTTAGTGTGAAGGATCGCATTCGAGTCAATGAGTCGATGCAATCAACTGGTTTTCCTTAGATAGAAAACTTTGAAACAATTTAACTGTATCATCTAGTTGAACTGTAAAGTGACGAGTTGTGAATTGGAGCTACATAAACAAACTGAATTTAATTGAATTGAATAAAAGCTACTCTTAACTACCCCTGGTAAAGATAGGAGAGTCATCTCAACTGTTTGTATCCAAAATGTTAGACATGTAGCTGTGATTCATATCCTGTTCCCACTTAGCAAGGTCATGAGGCATGCATCAAGGTTATCCAATAGTTTTCTGGGTTTGTCCAGTAATAAAGGAGATGGATGGAGTTGTGATAAAGGGCACTACCTTTCCAGATTCTACAGAAAATCTCTTAAATTTTAACTTTGTACTTTGAATGCTTTTAAATTCAGTTCTCCTTTCTGGTGCTTAAAAGTAACCGGAGGTTGTGAAGTACGTAACAAAACTCAACACTTCCAATCATCACTGTATCTATTTATACCTGAGGTCCTATCATGGTGGCAATAGGTTGAGGAGGGAAACACCAGTGCCTCTCTGAAAGCCCCTTGAGCGTACTATAAGTTTTCAGCTATATTGGGGCACACCAAGAAACACCTCCAAAGGAGAAAAACTGAAGGCTTTCATTTCTCGCTTAACACTTCTAATGAAGGCAGTTGCATGCACTTCATTCAAAGTTTTCTAGTCCATTTGAAGGTCATTTTAATTTCCTTAAGCATTAATTACTTTTTAAAATCATGCATGTGCTCTGACTGTGCACACTTGCACATAGAATTAGTCATGCTGACTTGCTGATGTTAAGATTATAATGCAGTATTCAGCAAGCACTTGAAAGCAGGATAAGCCACACGGACACTTGACATTCAAACTCTGCACCATCGATGTTTTAATAACCCCACATGATGAGTGGCCTCTCTTTGCTTTGGCAGCATTTCAAACTACTTGATATACTTAATATGTTTTGAATAAAAAACAAAAACAAAAAAAAAGACGTGACCAGTTTAAGCCATACATGACCTGGATTTATTTCGTTGCTTAAAAGGAGGGGGCTAGAGATGCTTTAATTGCGTTCTCCTTCCAGTTTCTTTCTTTATGTAACAGGATCAGGCAGATGGTGCTTGGATACAAGAGCCTTACATGACTGTAATAATTATCGTCTGTGTCAGAGCTGTCAACACATTGTTGGTGTGTAACCATGCAGGTAAACATTTAACACCCCAAAAAGCATGTTTTAATCTAGGCCAATACACTGCAGCACGAAAGCATCCTTCAAATGCCAAAGTGTTATGGATGCATGATTGTCAATAGGCTGGATGGGGTTTTTGTAATCATCAACTATTAAAGCAAAAATCTCTCTTAATGGTTTCTTTTAAAGGGATCCTTAGCTCTTTTTTGATGGTATGGGTTGCTGTACATACCCCAATGCAAAATAGTTAATTTTGGAGAGGAGGGAAAATTATCTTTTTACAAATAAAAATTGAAATCTGTTGTTTTCATTAAGCCAAATTGAGGTGAATTAATTAATAGCTGTCTCTGCAGCAACTAGCAGGAAATTTTCTGGAAGGGTCAGAAAAAATATGCATACCACACTTTTCAGATTTCAATAATAATAAAACAACGGATCTGGAATTATTTCATCTTCACAGTAGTGCCTCACTTTGGGTCGTTTTTTTTTTTTTTTCCTTAATTAAAATCATTTAAGTTATTGGTTGCAACCATCGGCGTCGGCAGACCCTTTTCACAGGGGCACGTGCCCCGTTGTGGAACTGCTGTGCCTGGGTATGCCTGGGGCACTGATTTTTTTGAAGAATTAATTTTCTGCTTTCACAGGTCAGCTCTTACAGCGGAGTTGAGGGAGGAGATCTCTCCAAAATAAGCCAGTCACAATTGATCGACATCTTCGCAAAAATGAAGCCGGCCCGGGACCCAACGTTTACTGTTAAAAAAAATTTATATCCATGATATACACACCTCATAGGATCATCACCATCACACCATCATAGGATGGGCCCAAATAGAAATGATAAACACAGACATGTATGTATGTAGAGGTTTTTTTTTTGTTTTTTCCTTTTACAGTTGCACATTTCAAGTTATCAAGTTCATGTTTGCTGACAGATACTTAATGAAGATAAATTGTGCCTTCATCAGTAGTGGATTAGAGATGTACAGTTAAGTTTACAAGGGGGCCAATTCAATTCTGTTTGGTTCAGGTAGATATTTAACGATGCAGAAAAATAACAATCTGACTGTACAATTTATTTACGACGCTTTATAATAATAAATAAGTGCTATAAAATATTTGCTAGCGTGTTCATGCTTTTTATAAATAAATAATTGCCCCCCAAAATTCTTTTTGTGCCCCTGTATAGTATTGGGTCAGCTGACTCCCCTGGTTGTAACGTGAGAAAATAAAGGAAAAAAATAAAAGTTCAGGCTGTTAACATGAGGTTTGATAACAAACAATGGCGGTTCTACACCAAATGTACCAGGGAGCCAGGAGGGGGCTTCAGTGTTTTCATAGGGGCCCAGAAAATCCATCCATCCATTATCTGACACGCTGTCCCAATTGGGGTCGCGAGGGGTGCTGGTGCCTATCTCCAGCTGTGGCCCAGAAAATCATGAAATAAGCATGAAGTGTTTTTTTTATGTTTATTCAATTAGGTTTAATTAAATTTCTATGTCTTATTAGGTCAATATACATTCAGAATTTAGGAATTTTACATATTTTTGACTTAATTTCAATTAAAATAACCATTTTCTATCAAATCTGAATTGGAACGCAAGAAAAACTGTCAGCTGTTTTTAATAAAAAATATATATATATTTAGCAGATGAAAACTTGGATCCTATCTCAATACCACTGAAGCTATCATCTTATTGTTTTGAATAATAACACATAATTTGCAAAGAAAAAACCATGTCTGTTCCAGCGCATATCATCATTAGAATTTCTTTGAGTATTATGTCTTCAGTACAAGGGCCAGGATATGATCTACAGGGACACTGGCCCCCGTTGGCCCCTGTCTAGAACCGCCCATGATAACACGCAAATGAAACAGGTTGCAGAGCTCTACGCTTTGCAGCAAAGGGACGCAAACTGCCCATAAAGCTGTAAAGCAACATTAGAAATGCTGCCAGTGTGTGTGAGTGTGTGCGCCCCAGCCTGCAGTGGCAGCGGTGCGCAGCAGCATGGCAGGCAGGCAGGCAGGCAGACTGCAGAGAGAACCGTGTTGTGAAAGAGGCGGGGTTTGACAACTCGGCTCTGAAAACATCTCTAATCCAGTATTTCAGGTGCCGAAGTCGACGGAGTGAGCAGTCAGTTCCCCAAAACCAAAGCAGCTGCTGCTTTTTCTCCCCACTAAGGGACAAATATCACAGCTGATCCGACAGGGACCCGTCCGAAGTGGAAGTCACACGAGAGTTTGGGCGCTGTAAAACAACACTTCTTATTTATTTATTATTTTTTTCCCCCCTCCCGGACTGGTGGTATACTTTTCCAGCGTCTCTCTATTTCTGCGCCTTGACGCACATTTATTCATAGTCCTTCGGATTATCAGCTTTTTAAAACTTTAACGGATATTGTCGCTTTCTGTTTGGACGGAATATCCTCTTAAAGGTGAGTACCTTTTTTTTAATTTTTCACTCTTATGTCCTGAAACTATTCCCATTGTTATTATTTATGTGGAGCTGCTGTTTTTGCAGCAGTAGCTACTCGGGCCGGAAATGAAATAGAGGCTCCACCTGGCGCTCAGGTGAAACCAGGTAGGCCCAGTCAGGTTAACCACGTTTAACCTCAAGTTTTAAAACATCTACTAGAAACATATTAATAATGATACAAAAACAAGTTATTTTCATCCGTGCTACGACTTCTATAGTCGCGCTTTGTCGCCTTTTGGTGCGTTTTTACTCAAAAAATGAGAAACGTGCGTAACGCGTGTTTGTGAATTCAACGTTAACGCGTTTTGGTATTTGGTAGGAAACATTGTTAGTTATTATTCACGTTTAACAGTGAATTATATTAAGCATACTGAAGCAGTTTCGCGCAGATTTCTCACTAAAACGGCCTTAAACGCGCATAATGCGTTTATTAACGCCCTATTATCCGTTTTTGTTTTAAAAAAATAAAACTATACGCCATAAAACATCCGTTTTATACTTATTCCTGAAGTTACCTGCTTATCTGAACATTTTATAGGAACATAACAGGACATTGAGGTATAATAAGACCCTGCCAAAAGGTATTTCTATGACACAAATTAGTAGAAACTGTCACTTGTTCATATTAAGCCATTTATACATTAAGAAATATATTTTTACGGTAAGAATTACCGTAAAAAAAAGGTACCACCACTGCTATTCAGTGCAGCTATATGCAACTTGTTGAGATGTGTAGTTATTTCCATTCCCATCTCAATATAGATTAAAATTCTGTCACATTTTTTGTAAGAACATATAAAAATACATGTTCAAGTAATATAAAAAGTACTATTCATATTATCTCAGAATATATCTCCTATTTGTTGTAGAGTTTAATATTTAGGTTTACATCATGTGTTTAACTTATGTCAGGGCCCACTAAAAGATGATTGGGTGAATTATTCTGCCTTTCACTTAAACATTAATGCTGTTCAGTACCTTTTTTTTTAAAGTGGACAATCATGTTTTGTTGTGGATTGAGAGAAGACTCCTATTGCTCAACCTTTATTGTTTGTGGTGAAGGATTTTATCTTTTAATGAACTCATTCAGGACTCAAAAAGCTGACACTGCTTTTATATCCAACCAAAGTGGGTCAGTTTGCTCCTGTTCTGAAGAGTTCAGAGCAGTTTCTTTAAAAAAAAATGACAGCAATGATGGATCTACAGGATGTTAATCTGGGAAAACATCCTGGAGTCTCATCATCTGTTTTTTTTTTTTAACAAAAAGAACATTACCATATGACTTAATGCAATGGAAAAACACACAGTGGCATGCTGAAGAACCAGTTTTGGCTCATAAGCCCTCTGTCACGTTTCTGTTTGCAAGCATGTTGAGCAATTGTTCCTTGAAGAAGCTCACACTTACCAGGTACAGGTGGCTAACCAGGGAGTAAACATCCATCTCAGGTGTTTGCAACGTGAAACATGACTCCTACGTGTACTGGTACAGATTTCATTATGTTCTGACCAATAGATAAAAATATGATGACAAGAAGGCATAGCTGGCATTTCGATGACAAAGTCCTGTGTGTAAAATAAATAAAATCTAGTAAACATAAGATGGTTAAATTATTTTTATTTAGAAATAAGGACTGGACTAATATGTATCACTTCCGTTATGATACCAAAATGTAGTTTCAAGATGTGCTTGTATATTAAAGTGGAGTGATGGAAAACAGGCTTGTTAACAGTCACTCTGGTCGCTTTTGTTAGTAGTTAGTTAATAGTTCTAAATAAGTAATTTTTCTTAAAATACGTGCATTTTTCTAGAAATTGGAACAAGACAATTTACATTTAAAATAAGAAAAAACAACAACAATTGCAGATTATCTAATTATCACACTTTATAAGTAAAAATACTCATTCTATTTGCATATCATCTTATTTAGCTACTGAACACTTAATTTAAGAAATATTCACTTATTTCTACATTTTTTTGTAGTGTGAATTAAGCTACATCCTGGTCGCTTTTGAGTGTCCACAAAATCCATCTTGAATATAACCCCTCAATTGTTTGCTAAGTTGGATCCATTTAACATTGACGCGCTTGCTGTCACATCTGCAGAACAGAACAGGAGCTTCAGACCTGAAGTACATTAAGGAAACTAGGCTGCAGGCTTATAGGTGTATTTGCTCTGAGCTACTGAGGTTCCAGTCTGCTCATCAATGGAGGTTTTAGTCATAAAGCCTCAAAAAAAAAAAAGAGGCTGTTTTAAAGATTTTATACATGGCGGTTTGACCAAATTTATCAGGGATGCTCATAAAAAAAAAAAAAACACGCTCATAAAAACAAAAAAACAGGTGAATTGCGCATTATTTCGTATATTAAGTTAGCTGCCGATCCAAGGTTACAGATAACTTTGATCCTATACTGTTACGATGGAAGCTTAAAGTAAGGCATCTTAAGTTCCAAATAGTGGTTGACCTACTACCTGACAGACCGACCCACTTAGAGCAGTAATTATACCTAAATTGTGAAAAATGTATAAATATTTTGCATTTAAGATGAGAAAAAAAAACCCTCTTTCCCGTTTCACTATGCCCTCTCCAGAACTCTACAAGTCAAACAAATTTAGTTTCACCTGGTTTAATTCTGTATCAAATTTTCTCTATGGAACCTTGCACTGTCTGATTATTAAATGATTTAAAAAAATAAAGTGACAGATTAATCGATTATCAAAATAATCACTGGTTGCAGAGTTGAGAAAACTTTTCATGGTCTGGTCTCAGACTCGACCTTTTATATACTCCGTCTAATTTCGAACATTAAGGATTCTGGGTTTTATTTTAAGATCAAAGTAGTGGAAATATCTTAAAATTTATGTATTAATATCATTGATTTTTCTTTAAGGATGTAAAATGCAATGAAAAACCAAGCATTTTCCGCCCACTCCCAAGCTTATGTGGCCCTGGTAAAGTAGCTACACATGCCCAGCACACTACAAGTAGAGACCGGAGTATATGAAGCCTGTAAATCTTTCTCTGTGCTGTGGGTCAGACAGCTACTCCATCACTTTGATAAAGAAACAAACCTCTATTCTCACCCCAGTAACACCCCTCAAGCCAAAGGTACAGTTTACCTTCCGTCAGATTTTGCTTCCACCGATTTGATATTGGGGGCTTTAAAAAAATATCAAATTTGTCAGATTATATTCTCTCTCTCTCTCTCTCTCTCTCTCTCTCTCTATATATATATATATATATATATATATATATATATATATATATATATATATAAATATATAAATAAAAACAGTTAAAATGGAAAAACACAGGATAGTCACTGTCCAACTATAGTCCAACTCAAATTCTCTTAAAATATAATTAATTAATAGAAAGAATATAATATAAAGAATTAATATATATAGAATTAAAATGGTCAGCTTTAATTTGAGCAGTGTCAACGTAAGACTATAAATACAATCAAATACAGTTATTTTCCTTTATAATAGTCAATAATAATAATTCTGTTTGAGTTCTGTTTAAAGGGATTTGAAAATTTGCCACGTAGTGCAAATATGATGTTAACGAGTGTATTCTCATTTTGGACTTGATTGGAGTTTTAACAGTTAAACAGTCTTCTGGCAGTGGGCAAATAGCTGTTGCAGAACCTGCAGGTCCTGCATCAAAGGCTGCAAAACCTCTTCTCGGAGGGCAGCAGGGAGAACAGTCCATGGTGGGGATGTGAGGGGTCATTGATGATGTTACGGACTCGGGACACACAAATGAAAAGTTCCATCCTCCACTGAAAACACGGGTCTAAACTAGATTTAAGTAGCAACACAGTAAATGTTGCAGTGTTAAAGTAACACTTTGAGAGTACATTTGGTCCCACACTAATTCAGAGTGGGACCAAATATATTCTTGAGTGTTACTTTACCAATGCATCATTTAGTGTGAATGCTGCAGCTTTTAATGATCTCATTCAGGACTCAAAGCTCCCACTTCTTTTATATTCAACCAAATCTTTAAAGAAATCCAAACAGTATTAAAACCAAATACATAATTTGGAGCCTTTTTATAATTTTTTTTAATGAAAACTTTAACTTCTGAATTTATGAGCCCCAGTACAGCCTGCATGTCAGTATGAAGTGGAGTGGGACACAATATAATAATCTTATATTCCTCCTAAATTTATTTATACGGTATGTATTTTTTCACACAGAGCTAAAATGCTAATATATTAACTGAAAATAGTGCATATATAAAACTTGTTGGCTTTCCTTAAAGCGCCTAACAAAGCGTTTTCTCAGGTACGTTTGTTGTACATCATGGGGTATTAAAATGTAGTTTTACAAATTCACAGCTTATGGAGTAAACTGCCCACTTTCTCTCCTTACAAGACAAAAAAGTCATTCAGTACTTTAAAAAGGGGCTATTTTTCTATTAGAAAAAAAAAATCAACATACCAAGATGCATTAATCAAATTGATTCAACTGTCTTTATACTAAATAAATAAATAAATAACTCAATCATATATATATATTTCTAATCAAATTGTTGGTAATTGCATATTTTACTTTATGGTCATGTGTTGAACACAATGAATTTTTTCATATATCTTCCTAACATGTCATTTTTGCTACAAGAAATTCATTATGATTTAGGATTATAAGGTAATCGGCAGATGATTTTCCTTATGTGATTTAGCAGAGGAAGCAAAAAGGTTATTTAGAAATATACGTTTTTAGGAAAGATTGAATCATATTTGATTAAAAGGGTAAAGAGAAAATTGTATTAATGAGTTTTGAATAGAGAGCGTGAAACTTTCCGATTAATTTGATCATGTTTCACATTTTATTGTGACACAAAGTGTGGGGTGATGGTTTCGGTTGTGAGAAAGGACTTTTTTTTTTTTTTTCAGCACATTTTTCCAATTTTTTTGTTTAAAGCTGTGTAACCTTAGAAAGTATGGTTGTTGGCTCCTCAATAAGCAAAGCAATATGGAATTCGGTTTTCAGCATTAAGGAAAAAAAATCTGCTTTTCATGGAGGTCATTTCTTAACAACAGGCAGACCTTAAGGAAGTAATTCTAGGATCCGACTGGAGGATGTTGTATTTCAGTCTTCAACTTTTACTCCAGAGTGGTTTCCTGGAACTGCACAAACACTTTTTGTTCTGTCTTTTCCTCTGCGGTCCATGAGAAATAATGGTTGACTCAGCGCAGTTCAAGTAGCCAGTCAGTTTTCCAAGGCCCATCACGGTGACGGTACGCAGGAGAGCGGTCAACCTTTTGAGCAGGAAGTCGACACAGGAAAGAATGACTCCCTTATTGCCCAAAGACTGGACTCCTCTCTAAATAGATGTTTCACTGTTTCCTTTTTTTTGTTGTTGTTTTTCCTTTTTACATGTGGAGTTAAGTTTCATTCTTTCTTCTTTAAAAGCCTCTCAAACTTAGGCTGCCACCCACCTGGAATCCACACATAAATGACCCCTAAAATGAACAAAAAGCTTGAACCCCTAAAATCCAATAAATTAGGACATAGTGAGGAGACAGTAGTAGAAATTGGAAAAACATGACTTCATTCTCCTGTTTGCACAAACACTACAGACTTCTGAGAAGTTTGGCTGCTCCTTAAACGAGAAGCATGTGGTGCAGGTTGTCAGAGCTTTGATACGTAGAAAGTGTTGCAATTTCCCGGTAGAAACAACGTGAATTCGCTGGTGGGAAACTTTGCATGAATGAATTTCCAAGTAGGAATGCTGTGGATTTGGAAAGCGCTGTTGATTACAAAATGAGCAAAACATGTTTTGCTTCTTTTTTTTTTTTTTTCCTGAAACAGAGGCTCCAAATTACTACCTGGTAAACAAATAGTTCCTACAGATGGAATTGTATTTGCTGAACTGCCTGTAAAGTAACTTTGTCAAATTTTGTCAAAGTTTTAAGTTGTATCAGATCTGTTGATACACAGAAGAGTTGCAGTGAAAGCCTTTTAGGTACAGCACATTCTTCTCTTTTTGTTTGTGTTCCCACTTCATAATGACATTGAATAAGTAAGACTCAGTTAACCACAGATTGATTCATCAGCAGCTCTTGGCATGGAGATAATAAAAGAAGATCAATTGAATCCTCCTTAATGAGGCAATCCATCAACAGATCTCTGATGGATTTATCATAGCACACGACCCCCTATGCCTTCCTGCCATACTTCACCATATTTTACAGACTCTCCAGCCTTGACAATGCTGCAGATATTCCCTTCACTGTGGCTTGGAGCTTTTAAGTGTCTGCCTTAGCTGTAGCAGGAGATTCGCCCTGGGTTTGACACGTCTGAGAAAGCCTTTGTTTACTGAAAGAAGCCCGAGTTTCCTACAGGGCTGCTGACAATAAGAGGAAAAGATTTTTTTTTGTGTGTGTGTGGGATGTTCCACATTTCTGATCTGGTTGACATAATGCAGTGAGAATATGGTTCATCTTTAGGCTTAAGCATCCAATAACTTCATCAGGCTGCAGTATTTCACTCATTGATCATAGCATTTTTCCCTGTATTTATATATGTCTCAGTAGTTTGGATTTCCTTTGGTATAACCAATGCTTGAAGATAGGCTATTATGTAGGAGATGAGGGGTTCTTCTTATGTTTTATCTAGTATGACGGGAACTGGAACACGGACAAAAACTTTGAATGTGTGTATAAACGTTTTATTTTTTATGCATTTTTTTGTTGGATTCCATCCATTTCTCTGCTACTGCTTCTTCGTCAGGGTGGCGGGAGGCTGGTCTCCAGCAGTTTTTGAGCTAAAGGCAGGGTCCACCCTGGGCAGGTCAACAGGCCATCGTAGGGCAATGCAAAAGCATTATTCATGATTTATTAGGGAAAAATTGTCTTAGTTATTATCTTTGACTTGATCTATAGTTATCTTTGCTTGAACGTTTTTTTTTTGGTCAAACATTTTACAGTTTTGCAAGTGGAATATAGTGCCATTAATGTATTCATGAACCAACCACAAACCTTCTATTTCAATGGGATTTTGAGAAAAAAAAAAAGTGAATGTTAATGAAGTAAAGTAGATGGAAAAATAACACCTTCCCCTGTAATTTCCCTTACTAGACTCCTTTTTGTTCTCTGCTGACTGTTCTGGTTTAATTGCACAATTCAGTTTTAGAAAATACTTTATTAAATCCTTTAGGGATTTAATAAAAAAATTAAAAATTTAAAAATTTAAAAGATGGTCTACAGTTCCACTGCATTAATCTTTGCCTTGGAGACATATTTCCCCCCTCTAATGTTAACCTACTACTCTTATTTAAAATATCAGTGCATCTTTAATGCCTTTAATGCAGCTTGATCCCAAGGGGCAGCTGTATTCAGTATATTTTTATAATACATTTTAGTTAGATTAAATATCTTTTGAAGATCAGGAAAGTTAATCTCTTCATAGGCCTCTGTGTTTGATTTGATATAATAATTACTGTCAATTTAAACCCTACGGTGCCTTATTTGTTTTCTGAGTAGAAATAGTCCTTTTAACACAATTAGTTGTTTTTATGACTTCCTTTTCTGACCGTAGACTAATTTCAAGTTGCCTTTTGTCACATGTGTATTCCTGCATACACTTGCTTGCAGAAATGAATTTGTCTGCCTCTTAAAGAAAACAGTAATGGTAATAAAGCAAACAGAGCTCTGGTATCCTAATTCAAGTATGGGAATTGGAAATGGAAAAAAATGTGAATCAGTGTATCCCTAACCCCCGGATTATTTCTGTCATCTATCGTTGTGCGGTGCCTTCTTCTCACTATACAATGGCAGCAGTCCTTTTTGTGTCAGTTTTCACTTTTAAACATGCTGAACCTAAATGCAGAAACTGCACCTAAGATCTGTTTCAGGTTTCATAAATCACATTGCAGGTGGCAAGTACATGCATAAGCAAAATCCTCCTCCTAGTATTTTTTTTTCATTCTGACAATCAGGAAGTGATCCGTACAACCGTGAATATAATGCATAGGTGATAAAGCTCTCTGCTTTGTGTCTGTCTTTGTTTTAGTTTAGAAATGTAGATTTTGTGATATTTCCTCCTGTCACATATCTGACATACTTTTCCTTCCTTTGTTATATTGCTGTATGCAGCTAAAGTGGATTTTTTTTTTGCTATCAACCTTCCCACTGAAATGCAGAAAACTTATTTCGGCATAGAGAATCAACAAAAATGGAAACAAAACAATCGATGGCTAAATATGTTGCTATGCAAGTCGAATGCATAAAAACAAACAAATGAGTGTTATGTGAGGTAAGGTTCATTGTGGTTACATCTGGGATTTAAGTGGAAGGTTAAAATGTACCAACTTTTAAGGATTAGTTCATTGTGAATCAAATAGGTCCCGGCAAAGTGTTTTTATTTTCACACCTTCGGCTTGAAACGGAAGGGTGTTAACAGCCGTTTTGGCTTCCATTGGGCCATGATGTAAACCTGGCATATGAACAATGTTTCACCAGCCAACAGTCATTTTCTCCACCTAGGTTTATGAACGTACAGCCAGAAATTGTATTTCTCTTTTGTAGAAGAGAAAACAATGGATCTGTTTTTAATTTACTTTGGAGTACTTATTTTATGGTCACAATATCCAAATACAGGAAGAATGTAGGCAATGCTACCTGGACCGACCTTGGTGCATTATTATAGATTTTAATCAGCTGTTATCCTCCAAAAGCACAGCAAGTTATCAAATCTCGGCCCCAACTTGGTAAGTTCCTGTTGGTAAAATTGCACACACTGCAGGAACTCTAATGGGATTTTGTGGTATCCATATCTTCCAGAAAGTAACATATAATCCTTTCAAATTAAGACATTATTGCCTTGAGGTCAGCAAGTGTCAGTTCTGCTGAGACAAACAGGCTGATTTAAATAATGTAACTAAAGGCTGGCAGCTTTTCAAATGGACCGCTGTAATGCAATAACATTTCCAGGCTCTTAAAAGTCAGAGCCATATATATGCTCTGACTGTTGTCATCATTATCACAACACAAAACAAGTGCGGGTATAACTCTCCGTGCCATCAGTCTGACGTTGAGTTATGTTGGCACAATCATGTCTAGTTTTTTTTTTTTTCCTTCTCCCCAGTTAGGTATGTCTAGTTTAAGTCCCACAAGACATAGCAAATGTTTGTGCAATACGTCAGGTTTTTGTTCTCAGTTTAACAATGAGCGATTACAAAATAAGAAGTTATACCGGTCTAGGTGCCTCTTTGTTTACATAGTAATCCAATATGGTGGGTTGCTCAGTCTTAAGAAGAAGCCAGCAGCTGAGAACATATTACATCACCAATGTACTGTACAGGTGGTTTGTACAGATTTTTTTTCTTCCACTGAAACTATTTTGAAACCGGCTCTGAGAAACTCTGAGCTTTAGGGATTGTCTTGGAATGTTGTTGCTTTGGAGCTTGTGCTCTACTGTGGCTCACAGCCGTAGCCTTTTTGTATGGTTGAAACTGTTAATAAAATGCTAATCCTGCTAAGTAAATACTAGGCCTTCGTGTGGGACAGCAATTGCTGGATATGTAGACAACATCATGGTTATCGATGATCCATTTAGGATTCCTAAAATTCCGCATGGGCAGAGTTGTTAAGCAGGTTTTAACATGATTGATTTACTTTATTGATCTCACAGTGGAGAAATTTACTCTTTACATCAGCTCAAATAGTAAAAGAGAAGAATGAGCCAAAGGAAGAAAAAGGTGCATGGATATATACAGTGTGTCCACATATGACAGTAGGGTCATTATACAGGGTTATTGCACAGGGTGCTTACATGGGTATTTGTATAGATAAGGGGTAACCAATTAAAAATCAGTGGAGTCCGAATAAAAAAAATCAACAACCAGTAAAGGTCCAGAGACATATATAGTTATAATCTGTTACTTTAAACAAAATTTAACACTAAATAAAAATGAGATTTTTTAATGCATCCATGTTATACACTAACTTTTTAAATAAAAAATATTTAAAGTGTTTTTTTTAAGTAGAGAACAATCCTTCAGTTTGGTATATAGACAATTTCCTGCTTCACATATTTTATAAAACACCTGAACTGACCATTTATTTTCTTTTTTATGGCTTAATGAGCCCTGCAAGGCTTTAAACCTGGGTTTGAAAGGGAGACAAAGACATTCTGCAGCACATATCAAGGTGCTCATTTTGAGCTCGGAATCATATTTATTTTTGATTATGTTCATGGTGGAGATTCCTGCTTCACAGCAGCAGGTTGAGCCAAACATACTCTAAATGTGCAGGGTCATCTTTGAGCACCATTTCACTTTTCTTTCACTAGTTCACCCAAGTTCTTGCAGCAGTCAACACTTTCTTTCACTTTTTCTCATGTTCTCCTCTTTCCCATCACCCGGCTTGCCACAGGTTTACCTGCAGTGTCTAAAAGTAGCTAGCGGCAGCAGCCCTGAGCGACACAGCTCAATTGGCATCACGTGCAGCCTTGTGCCGGAGGGCTTTACCGTACAAACAGGAGAAGCAAGTTGAATTAGACACTGCCGTCAGACAACATGCGGTAGTTTATGAATGTTTGAAATCAGGTTGGATCCGGATTAGCCAGCAGGTGTGTCCGGATCGTGGTCCAGTAATCCATGACATCTGATATAGATTAATATTTATATATATTTTTTGCACTGGGTGTCAAATATAGATAAACAGGTTATTGCACAGAGTATCAAATAGGAATTGCACATTGTGATTGTAACTGTTGTGATTTTAAAAACTTTATAACTAAGAAAGTTTTATTGCTCTGCCAAGTGAAAATAAGCATTGACTGGAGTATTAGTATGGAGTGGAAAAGGAAAAATACTTTTTAGGTCTGGTCAGTTCACCCCTTTCATTTTATGCTTTTGCTGTTTTCCTACCTGACTTTCATTTAGCGGAATATTAGAGACATTAAGCAGTTCATACTGTCGTTGTACTGTATATCCTGATGTTTGTACCCTTTATTGATTCATAACTTGCAATACATACCTTGTATAAATGCACACTGCATTCTGGGCTTTAGTATCTGTGGGCTTTAGTATTGACCACTGCATTATTGCGTCCCCACTTCAGGCTGGGGTGGGGTGGGAAGGGGGCTTATTTTATTTTGTCAGTGTTGATTTATACGATCTTAAAGATGTTTTCTATTTCACAGATGTGTACGTTTTGTTCTTAACCTTTGTCTGTTTGTTTCTGAGCTCTTAAGTATGAGGAAAACATCAATTCTTGTTTGTCTTGAGGGCATTTTCTATGTAGACTGTCAACGTGCACTCATTCGGAGGTGTTTCATACTTTGTCGAGCCAAGTTGCATCAGCCTTGGGGCGTTTTCTGTGTATTCTGCGCCGGTTTGCACCCAACTGGGTGGTATTTAGCTTGGAGAATAGGGTCAATTTGTACCTGGCTTTTTGTCTTATCGCAAAATACTTGAGTCAATTCCCAACTACTTTAAAGGAGCTGTATTGATCAGTACTAGCCTCGGACATTTGATGCTCACACAGGATCAATTTGTAGCAACCTCGGTGGCTATGAATTGACATGTAGCGGCACATGCATTTTGTACCGCCTTTTTGGCATTGTGTGTGCATTAGGCATGGATTTATAACCACATTTTAGATGTTTAGAGAATACAGTGTATCAGATATATTTATTTTGTGGAAACTTTGCTGTGTTTCCATATACCCTATATAGAGGAATTATGGTCATACCACAGGAAAATTCATATCCGCCTTGGGGTAAGATTTCTTTTGTTCCCACTTTAACAATGTCTGTTTGCCATAGTTTGGTGTGTGATAATGGGAATATTTCATTAAACACAATTAAGGTAACTTAAGTCATTTTGGGTGTGATCAGGGGCTGGATTTTCTCATTTTTAAGGGTCTTGATTTTGTGTATATAATTTAAGGGTCTTGATTTTGTGTATATCACATTGAAAATAACAAACCTCCACAGGGATGAAAACCTCAGATTGCTGAACATTATATGTGATAAATTAACTAACACATGTTTGTATCCATAAGTACCAAACGGTTGGTATTGGACTTTTAAAATGGAAGCAGTATGACATTAGGAAAGGTGTTTACAATTTTCTGTCACAGATGAAGTTAACCTGCCATGAAGCTTAAAGACCTCTCTCATCTTTACAAAAAGGGGAATCCCCCCCAGTCAGTCGCTGACTAAACACTTTTTTTCCCCCGTTGTGAAATCTTGAGACCAGCTTTGTTTCCATTTAGAATAAAGCAGTGTTTGAAATAAAAAAAAACAAACCTGTAGAATATAACAAGTTGTGAGACCATAAATCTCTTGGGGCTTTTCCTAACGTAATAACTCAGATGCAGCTTCCACTACCTTACTCAGCACAAACATGTTCATCCATCAACTCTTTCAGTGCAGTCTAGTGGGAAGCCTCTCATTTCATTGCTCTCAATGCACAAATTCACCACAGATTTCTGTCAACTCACATGAAGCTGAAGTTAATGCCTCTTGAATTAGAGGTCTTGCTTTTAAACTCTTGAATTGTTCTCCCAAACGACTGATGGACAATTTCATTATCTCAGTGCTGTATTCATTATTTCAATATCCTCTTGCAATAAATTTTTCAAAACAGTGATGCAAATAGAAAACAGGGTGTATCGTCCTTCTTTACAAATTGACACATAAAAAAACTTTAAAAATTAAATTTAATAATTTCAGGTCAAGGCTTTTGTCTCAGCATTTTTATTAATTTTTTTAATGGAACCTGCCCTAACCTTTCAAACTTAACTCATTTTTTTTTTTTTGGCTGAAAGAGGAGTTAATCATCAGGTCTAATCAATGATCTGCAGATTCCTCTATTGATTAGTTAGACCAAAAACAGAAGTTCCCACTATTTTGCGTCTCAGAACACTTCACTTAGACTTAGACAAATTTATTGTCATTTTGTATGTTTGGTTTCATACAGCTTTACGACAGTTAATGAGCAGCAGCTTAGCAGTGAAATTGAGCATTTCCATTTATAAAGTGCTGCGGTTTAACATTATACATTGACAAACTTGTGTGATTTCACAAAATCAGATAAAAGTATGTTTATGGTAGAATTAAATACTATTGTAATAATTTTATTTGTAGACTTTAAACCTGCCGTCTCTCTAAAATCACTTTCTGTTAATGTTTTTAGGTCCTTCAAAGTAAGCAAAATCTGTAATAAGTCATATTTGGCTTGTTAAACATGTACACTAGTTGTATTTTAGTGGTAATTGTATATATATAAAAAAAGCAAATATGAAATCACATTAGGCAATAAAAACATGAACGCCTATAGATATAAAATGCTCCTATGGACAGGCCTCTGGTGCAAAGAGAGTCTGAAAAAGTTAATGTGTAAGCTTTGTTTACATGACATCAGAGTTCAGTTTGACTTCAGTGTGGAAACAAAGAAATGTTTCTGCAGGTTTTTGTGTTATTGTTGGAGTCCGTTTCAGGATTTCTAAAACCAAATTGACGGTTAATGTAAAAGAAGATTAAAAAATATTAAGTTCACTGCTTGTTGGCCTCTTTAAAGCTGTCTGGATCTAACTCTTTCTTTCTCTTTACACAGATTTGGATACTTTTTCTTCTTTACCTTGGTAAATCTTCTGGAAGATACCATGAGCCTCAGCTCAAAGTGTGCGCCGTGATGGCGAACATGTTGACGGCTCTATCGTTTGGAGCTTTGACTTCCTATTTTAAAGGATGATTGAACCATTTTTCTGCATGCTGAAAGATCATCTCAGAAGTAAAGGACAACTCGCCATTAAAGCCTTGCCTATACAGAGACTTGGATTGTGACTTTTTCTGCCCTTGTGTGTTGACTTTGGATTTCGCCTTATTATTTAAAGTTGCAGTCACAGTAAAAGGAGCTTCTCTGTAAGCTGCTGACATTGACTGGAATCCTATGTGTAGCCCGGCAGCTGTAGCTGCTTGTGGAATCACCTAGCCTGGGACTATCAGGCCTGAAAGGGAGCTGATCCCAGGAACCATCAGCCTTATCCTCTATCTAATCAACTATTCTACCGGTCTGAAGGCAGACTCTACTAACCAATGGCATGGGTCAAGTTCTTCAGGAAGCAGGGGGGCAATCTGGGGAAATCCTACCAGCCGGGGAGCATGATGTCTCTGGCCCCAACCAAGGGACTGCTGAACGAGCCGGGCCAGAACAGTTGCTTCCTTAACAGTGCTGTACAGGTAGGTGGAATATTTGTTGGTATAAATATATAGTGAAAACGACATCGTATTTGGCAAATGTGCGGCTTTGCTGAGAAGTTAGAGCATTTGGGTTTAGCTTCACTGATGCCCGAGACTCAATTTCCCTGTTGGTGAATATTGAGCTATCAAGAATGGCTAAGGGAAGAATTGTTTCCTCCATAAGTCTGGATCGCCATCTACTACACATGGCTGTGTTATATGAATTACTTCCCAAAACCAAGGAAATGTTTTTTTTGTTTTTTTGTTTTTTTTTTCGATAGCAGTTTGATTAAATTGTGAGAAACAAAAAAGGCCTAGTTGAGATTTGGTATAAGTGTAAACATTAGGGGAGGAGGTAGAAGTAATTAGTTTATCAGGGTTCCAATTAGGGTTTAAGCAATTAATCAGATTAATCGTGATTAATCAATTATTGAAATATATTAATTAAATAATTTAGTAATTGATTAATCATTAACTGGAGTATAGAGACTGTAAAACATGTCTTTGACAGAGCTGACAGAGCGACCCACTTAGATTAGTAGTTATACCAAAATTATTTAGAAAATATACACATTTTGCATTAAAAATATAAAAAAAGAAATATATTTCGTCCCTCTATATACTCTACCTAGAATTCCACAAGTGGAAAAGTTTTAGTTTCAACTGGTTTCGTTTCTCAAAAAGTCTTCGTTAAAGAATCTTCCGCTGTTTGATAATTATTTGAAAAAATAATCAACAGATTAATCGATTTGCAAAGTAGGTTCCAATGCTGTCTTAATAGGATTTCATAATATTCTAGGTATGGAAACACAGAAATGTAGACTATGGAAGAAACTTTGACTTTGCAAAATGAACATATTTTAAAAGCTTGCTGACTTTCATTTTATAAATAATAGTAATGTGCATATTAGTATTTCTAAACGGTTAACTTGATTTCTTTAGTTTTATGTATTTATTTATATTGTGGTCCATGCACCATCTGCCTTTCTTTATTGTAGAGGTTAGTCATTGTCTAAATCCGTCCAAGCTTCCCATCCATTTATGAATGTACTGAAAGGTTACTTTTGACCACTGGAGTACTGTGGCCGGTGAGATGATTCATAGCAGTAGTCATGAGTTAGGTCAGTTTTAAAGAAGACTATGACTCAGAGGCTGTGACAGCCTGTGAACTGGTGGGAGACGATCCCCACTTTTGGCTCTATTTCTCTACATGAGAGAAGATGCTGAGACCTTGGAGGCTGTATTTTGAAAGTCATGCTTATAAAATACCCAAGGATGTTTGGCTCTCTTACATAATAAGATTATTCACAAGTTAGTGTTTTTAAATGTGTTTGTTTGAGGTTATTGTAGCAAATCCTATGACTAAGAGACTAGAGATTAACTTTAACTTGCTTCTCTGTTTCCTTTTCTTTTTTTTTAGGTTCTGTGGCATCTGGACATCTTCAGACGCAGCTTGAGACAGCTACCGGGGCATTTCTGCCTGGGAGACTCGTGCATTTTTTGTGCATTAAAGGTACAGCATCTTTAGCCACTTTTGTAAATTAGAGTGAGATAAAATATTTAAAAGCCTTTTTTTTCTCCTCTCTCTTGTCATCATGTAGACATCTGGTCATTGAGTTACGTACGTTATGTAGAGTACCTTGCAAAAGTATTCATACCCCCTTATTAGCATGCAATACAGCTACAAACTGTACTATTTTATGGGTCATAGTGTATCATTGTAAAGTAGATAAAAGTAAGTTTAAAAATAAATTATATCTCAAATATGACAATCTGCATAAACACTTAATGACAGCATTTTGTGGCCACCACCACGTTTCAACAGGTGTATGTTAAGGAGATGTGAAGTTACATTTCATCTCTGAGTCCCTACAACCTTCAGATATCTTGGGCAGTGGTTCCTAAATGTTCCTTGCTCCCCCCACAACCATATCAAGAGTTGAACAAAGAAAGTCAACAGCAGTAAACAGCTTAAACAACTGTCTTTTATTAAATCACAGAAATCTCACTTTAAAAAGGTTCACTGTCACTGTTTATTTCACTATGTAACAGAGTTTAACATTCCTATCAATACGTATTTCTTAAAGATGCCTTTTAATCAAATAATTTCTAGCATGGCCCGCCTGCAATTACCCCTCTTTGAGAACCAAGGACCTACAGACTGAATTGTTTCACTATTTTCATGCCTGCAGACTCAGTCTGGCTGTTTTCGTGATAAAGAACAGGGCCTCTGTTGTTTTAGCAATGTTCCATCATGAAATTGAAAATGTATTATTTTAATGCATCAAAAGGCTCAGTGAGGAAACTGATTACTTCAGAATCATAGAAAGTAATATCAATTGCTAAATACTTCTTTTAGTTCTAGTAAAATTTATTGATTCATCAAATTATTAACTCTATAGGGACAGGGAAAGTTGAAGTGACCTAATCTACCTGTTAAAATTAAGCTTAAGTCAATAATATTAATCAACTAATGTTCAAGTGGTATAATTTATAGAAAAAGAAAAACACTGTTGTTATTTCTAAGTTACAGTGGTATATTGAAAATTATTCATATCCTTGTCAGAACTTCACAAAAAACAAAACAAAAAAAACTTTATTGGTATTACAGCAATGTGACGTTTTTATTAATGCAGAATCTATTTTTGTTTTTGCATTTCCTTCTGAATTCAGCACCGGTTCATTGTTTGGAAGGCTTCTTTGCAGTCACCCTAGTTTTTAGTACACTTCCCAGATTCTCTTAACAGAATCAACCTGATAATCTACAGTAAGATGTTGATTTAAAATGTATTAATTTATTTTATTTTGGTCAAGTTTGTAAGATTTATTGACTACAAAGCCACCCATAAAACCCAAATCATTAATCATTTCACATATAAAAAATTATTAGATAAGCTCTCAAATACAACTACTTAAAAGAAAAAAAAATCCTTAAAACTCTCAACCAATTAAATGGGGGCTTTCTTACATAATGGGAGCAACTGATTATAATGATACTTTTTTTTTAATGAAATAAGATTATTTAAACCTGAATAGATTTTAACTACTGCTTTTGGCAATTTTCTAGTGTATATACCGTGAGAGTTAACATTTATTCTATTGATTGTATTTTTTTAGTTTGGCTTTAATAAATGTTTATTATTAAAAAGTATTGCATACAGATTCTTATTGTTCATAGACTTGAATTTAGAAAAATATAATTGTACTTTTCAAATACTTAACTATTTTCTAATATGGTCATTTCTGATTGTTTTTAGTTAAACACATTTTTTTGTGTGTTTTAGAAAAATGATAGCTGAATAAAAATAAATACCATTCAATTTAATTTTAATTTGCTAAAAAAAGATAAAAAAAGAACTAGAATTGATCTCTACACTGTCATCCATCGCTCTGCGTTACCAGTCTCAGTCTGATTTGGTTTGTGATGTAGAGTAGAGTCCCTATTTGAACCCCAGCTCCAGCGTTTTCGACTGTGTTGTCCTTCACCTGCATTACCTATTGACAAGGGTCAGAGGTCACATTGAAGTTTATGAATTCCACATTGTAAAGAATTTCAGAGGAATAGATGCTTATGCGAGACTCTTATGTATTATTCCTTCCTGTAAACATAATGTAAAATGTCCATGTGTAACTGTCTCCTCTTTCCCTCCATCAGGGCCTTTTCTCCCAGTTCCAGCAGAGTCGCGAGCGCGCCTTGCCTTCTGACAACCTGCGTCACGCCTTGGCAGAGACCTTTAAGGACGAACAGCGCTTCCAGCTGGGCTTTATGGATGATGCTGCAGAGTGCTTTGTAAGTGTTTGTGTGTTGTGCTGCCGCGCAGTTAAGGCAACTAACTGCAACAAACCGTTGGGGGAGGTCACTAAAAGAGCTTCTGTCCCCGCTATCCCCTCTCCTCTCAGCTCCTTCCACAATAGCGCTAAATATCACCATGACAGGTTATATAAGCATGTGGGCTGTGTCCGGACCACTGCGTATTACTTTCATATAAAGTCTTTCTTTTATCTGTTTGAATTACCTTATGTTCCTCATAGTTTTTATTAGTATAAGTGTATAGATTTAAAGGGAGATTGTCAAACAGGAGAGCGTGAAGCTGAAAAGCTAAACCACACATTAGTCTGATATTTAGTGGTGTTAATATGGCAATATCAAGGTCCTTTAACAAATCAAAGAACTTTCCTAAATTTTAGGCATAATAACTTGGTTATTAACTTTATTTTTATGTTCGTGTTGTGTGTTTATATTTTCATGTATTTACATACTTATTCTTCCTTATTCTCCTTACGTTTGTGCTCACTGACTTATTTCTTTTCTCATTTCTTCACCTATGAAATTCCGTTTTTTTTACTCACTAACTAATATATTTATCTACTGAGTTTGATTATAAGGAGATACGTATTCACAATTTGTTTTATTATTTACTAACTTGTCTGATTTTTAACCCTACTGGCTGATTTGATCAGTTACATACTTGTTTGTTAACCATCAGGTTTATGGTTGTATTGTATGGTGGTATTGGTTAAGTGAGCCACTTGCTAACTTGATAAAACCTGCATCTAAAATAATTTTTTTACTCAGTAACAATGAACCTTTCACCATAGTTCCTTTTTCACGTACAGCTATTTCTTTATATGCAAGTTTTCTTATTTAATCTCGTCATATTTAAATTTTTTCTTTTAGTATGTTTTGTTATTTACTCATAGCTATTTGCTTATGTAATATTTTTCCAACTTGTCCACTAACCCTTTAAGTTTTAAAGGCACATTTGGAAACTAAAGAATCGCTTTCTTTTGTTCGACGTTTTTTGGGCTTTTGAGAGTATCTTTGTATCTAACTCATTTTACTTGTGAGCTAGGTTCATTTGTATCTGTCTGCTCCTGTATCTCCACAAGTAACCTGGCTTTTGTTTCTGGATTGAATTACATTTTTCTCACCATAGTAGCCTTGGGGGGTGTGACCACTGCATTGTTCATTGTGTTCCTACCTGCATTCCTTTCCTCTTTAGATGGACAGGTTACTTTCAGGCATTTTAAAGCTGCTTCTAAGGGTAAAGAGATGTGTGCTCATGTTATTTTTTGTTTTACCGCTTTCCTGCATGCTTAGTTTCTTATCATCCTATCAATATGGAGACATCAAATGGAGTAGACTACCTGGAAAACCCTTAACGTCTCCTGCACTCTATAGTGCTCGGTTAAAACAGGATCTAAATTGCACTTGATGTTTACAATATGTCTTTTTAATTTCTCTTTTGTTTAATAGTGATGCATTTTGTTGTCTTTCTCAGGAAAACATACTGCAAAGGATTCATCTGCATATTGTGCCTGAAGAGACCGACGCCTGCACCTCCAACTCATGCATCACCCATCAGAAGTTTGCAATGACACTTTATGAGCAGGTCTGTGCAAATATTTTCAAAATATTGATCAATGCTTTATCCCGTTCAATAGGTAAACCTGTCATGCAGCACAAATTAACACATTTTATCTAGATGCACATCACAAGACGGATAAAAAACAAATATTATCATATTGTGATGAAATCCACACCTGTTTAAATCCACCCAATAGAAAAACCCACTTCAGCGTAACAATGTATTTATAGAGGCAGTTAGGAACATTTTACTCATCTAAAGCTGTCTTTTTAACAGCATCATGTTATTGACCCTATAGCAATCCCTAATCCTAAGTAAACGGAGAGGAACCACTCTTTATCCTACATGGTGAAACATCGATCAGACTCCACAACTTTAAAGGAGAGAAGAAAGGCAGAAATAAGAGTTATGCCCTCATTATGGTCACCACAAACTTGAGAGTATGATGTAATGATGATTTGAATTTTAGATATTTTTGGTAAAGCTGGTTGAGTCCAAGATGGCATTAAATGCTGCATGAGGGTCATTCTACATGAAGCACTAAATCATGTAAGTCTCAAAATGTATGTATTATTTCAAACGCAGAGTTTGGTGGATAGTATGAAATCACTAACAGAAGATGTTTATGTGTTTGCAAAATAAACGAGACTCTAAATATTGGTTGTAGCTCATGCTTTCACAGAGGGCCTGCCCGAAGTTTGTCCTTGTGGGACTCAATTCTCGAGGGCCCCTGTTCTGCAGGTTTTAGAGGTTTACCTGCTTCAGCACAGCTGATTTCCATTGACAGGCTTTTGCTGAACCACAATAATCAGAATCTGCTGAGCTAAAGCAAGGATACCCCCTTGAGGGTCATCTTTGGGTTGACTCAAACAATTGAAGATCGTCCTTCTGCTTCAGCCAGGTTTCTGTGAGATAAAATAAACAACCAGTTATTACCAAATACTTTGAAAATAGAAATCCTACATTCAAAATACAACTTTCTATTGTTTTTGATTATTGAAGTAAAGGTAATAAATGTATTATGTTATATTGAGATTTTCATTTGAGATTTCCCATCCGTTTTATGAGGGGAAACGGTAACACTGCTACAAATGACAACAATTGACAATTATTTCAATTATTGGTGATTATAATTGATCCAATTAACTGTTAGCCTTATTTTGCACTGCTTTAATGTTATTTTGTGAACTGTCTGAACTTTCTTTCTGACAGGGTTAGAATCTGTGTCCTGCACACAGATGCTTACTCAATGGGTACAGGAGTCAGTTCCTTAGACAATAGGAATCCAATCCATCATGTTTTCACATGGGGTCACCCCTTGTGGTTTACAGAGTGTGCTTTATTGTCAGGCAGCACGATGCTGCGGCAGCAGTACCGGATGTGCCACAGATGGCGAACACATAAATCCCAGCTACACACATGTGCACCAGCCTGCATTGTGTCAGCAATGCCCATCATTTACTTTGTTCCTGTCCTAAACAAGCATTCTCTATGTACCCAACTGATTAATTACATTTAACCTAAATCCTTTAACTTCTTTTATCCCAAACCTGCTAATATTAACTGAAACTGAGTGCATATTTTATAGTTCGGTTCATTTCTATGTCACTGTAAAACTGTAAAAGGCTGTTGAACTTTCCTTTTTTTATTGCTTTTTTTACTCACTTGTCTTCTCATCTCCAGTCTGTGTGCCGTAGCTGTGGGGCGTCGTCAGATCCTCTGCCCTTTACGGAGCTGGTACATTATATTTCTACAACAGCACTTTGGTAAGAACCAGTGTATTTCATTCCTTCCATCATTTAAAGAGGGAAAGGGAGACACTGATTTGAAGGTACTATTAGCTGGTACAGCCAAATCAGTGTGGTTCTCATGTTTATTGTTTTCTCTTCCACCTTGTTGTTTCTTGAGCTTCTGCTGATGCGATTCTGCTTTCTTAGTCAGCAGATGCATCAGCGTCGTGATGAATCATTTGGGGAACTGTTACAAGCAGCGAGTACGATTGGGGACCTTAGGAATTGTCCAGTAAGTAATTTCAGTTTTTTACAGACTGGCCATTTTACTGGTAGCTTATTGTAATTAAAGCTTTATGGTAACATTTGTTCAATTTTATATAGTGCCACCTCAAAGCAAATGTCATCCAAAGGCCCTTTAAAATATAAACTGGGCCAATTCATTTAAGGCTTATAAAGAATTTAACTATATAAATGGGCTTTGAACCCAAAAATCAACCTACTACTGTGTCTTTGATTATGATTCGTCTTCCAATATTTCTTCATTTCTATTTATTTTTTACCATGTCCTGGTTATTTTGATTTTGAGTTGTAGTTTTGACTTTGCAATTTGGGGCTTGTAGTTTTGCCCAAATGCTTAAGACCCAATATACCCTGTTGTCATTTCTAAATCTAGTGTCTGTGATACAGTTTTCAGTGGTGTTCTAAATTATCGAGGTGCATGTATGAATTCAGCTACTGCAAGATGTCTTTTACCTGTAGCTTTGATAAAAAAATTTTAAAAATAGATTGTGTTTTTTGCTTTCTTCCAGAGCAACTGTGGTCAGAAAATCAGGATCAGACGGGTTCTCATGAACTGCCCAGAAATAGTTACCATCGGCTTTGTGTGGGACTCTGATCAATCGGATCTCACCGAGGAAGTCATTCGCTCGCTGGGGCCTCATCTCAGCCTCTCTGCGGTGAGC
Organism: Cyprinodon variegatus; assembly: GCF_000732505.1. Classification (NCBI taxonomy): domain Eukaryota; kingdom Metazoa; phylum Chordata; class Actinopteri; order Cyprinodontiformes; family Cyprinodontidae; genus Cyprinodon; species Cyprinodon variegatus. The sequence goes on from NW_015151435.1 coordinate 34,413, forward strand.
CGGCTTTATGCTGTCGTTTACATGTAATTTAGTTTCCAGCTAAATTAAAATGGCTCTGTGGGGTCTGTCAAAACATCAGCCTTGATTAAAAGTACTGCGGGTGTACTCGTTTTCATCTACACGACTATTTCTTCTGACTGCTCTAGGGACAGTTTATTGTAATGCAATGGAACATATGCGGGAAATAAAGTGGGGATTTACTTCTCGGCAAGTCGGTGTAGTTGCATAAGCAGTTCATGCCCAATAGCCAGCGATCAGACGGTCAATGCTGGCCTCAGGACAGCCTTTCAGAAAGCCTCTCCTCTCATCTTTGTGTGCAGGAATGCTTCTGAAATGAACATGAAGGGTCTGTTTGACTGAAAGAAAAGAAGTAATAGGTCCTGGTGTCTGCTGTTGAACATTAATCTTAAACCACATCATAGTGTCATTTACATACTGTAACACCATTCACATCAGCTCACTGTGTGGATGAACATTACAAAGAAGAATCCATCAGCAGAGTTCTATTCAGAGGGCAGTCCACACATTGCTGACCAATATTCAGACTGTTTTCTTGATAGATCAATCTGGAGCCATTTCAAAACCAAACCATCTGAAGCTTGTCAAACCAATCCTTTAATGAAGCCACCACAAATCATCCATTGATTTGGGAGCAGTCCATGTGACTTTATTATGAGTTAAATTGAGTCCTACGTCTTCTCAGTTTGCCTTGAAACAATCCTTTTTGTGTGCGTCTGTGTGTGTGTCTGAGGAAACAGAGAACATACTGTTCAGGAAGCATGTTCAATAGAGACTACTCACCAACACTGTCCTTGTATTTGTTCAACATGCGAACACAATAACACTTTTTTAAATGAGAAATATTGTAGGAACATTGTAGAACAGATGTGAAGGTCAGAAGTTGTCAAATTAAAACAAGGATGGAAACATGGATTTTTTTTTCCTACTTCAGCCTAAATCAGCTTGTATAAATATTTTTATTTATGTGTTTGTGGCCACAGCTGTTCTACAGGGTAACAGACGAGCACGCCAAAAAGGGAGAGCTGATGCTTGTTGGGATGATCTGCTACTCCAGCCACCACTACTGTGCCTTTGCCTTCCACACCAAATCCTCCAAGTGGGTTTTCTTTGATGATGCAACAGTGAAAGAGGTGAGGAGGACACCAGCTGGTTTTCTACAGGTTGTTGGAATGTCTGAATTTAATAGAGGATTTGGTTTTGGTCGAAAAACCACCAGATATACAGAAACCTAAATGATCTAAATCTTATTTGAAATTGTCTATTTCCACATTAAAGGCAGGTAGAAAGCTTTCTGTAATTCCATAGTCTTGGCATGCACAGAGACAATTACAGATAGGAAATAAGTCAGACAATACATTAGCAGATTAATATTAGGCTAAGGCTCAGCTAAGTCACCTACAAGACATAAGCATTGAAATATTAATGGTGAAGACGTACTATAAAATATGATAAACTGTATGTTATTGTTTACAAACTTTTAGGGTTCAAGGCATTGCATTTTAGAGTAAAGGGCCTTTACACTAAAAATTGCGTAATCAGACTGTTACACTTAATTTCAATGAGTGTAATAACCTGGTAAATGGTGCTTTTTTTTAAATATGTTGACCTGTTTATTTCCACATATATGTGAGGAAACTTTCTGCTTGAGAACCTTGAATCAACAATATGAATATTTGAACCGTCTGTCCGTCCTGAATGCTTCAAACTTTGTCCTTGACTTAGACTCATCCTGGGTGCGCTCGCAGGCTGGTGCATACAGTATCTCCCCCAGCAGACAGGGAGCGTAACCTTTGAAGGCCCACACCCAGCAGCTGCTGGGAGCTTAGCTAGATCAGACGGACAGTTTTCATTTTAGGGGGAGATACAAACAATCTCTCCTATTAGAAATGCAAGTTATTAATAACTTAATTAATTTGAAGTTATCGATGGACTAACATTTATTGAAAAGCTGCTAAAAGTTTTCTCTTGTATCAAGTAGACCTTTGCATGAGAGCTATATGTTTTTGCACAGTATACTGAATAAATAAAAAAATGTATTTTATTTTAAGAATGTATTATTAATTATGTATAAAATACTGACTGAATAACTGCAAAAATTCTTACATATTAAGGAACATAGACATATTTATAAGTTATAGCAAAACTGGAAGTTTTTTAGGTTACTGAATAAAAAAAACAATGAATAGAAAATGTGAAATAGAACTTCAGATAAACAAAATAATAAAACATTCATTTGAAGACAAAGTATACCTTTGAATTATTTGTAGCTGTCAGCATGTCCCTGACAGCTACAAATATTGTCATTTTTCCTCTTCAATGTAATTAGGTGAACGGAAAAGTGGTAAAACCCTCTCTGTGTGTAATCCAACAATCCATTCTTGTAGACTATTGTGCTGCTAGTATTGCATTTAAATGGGTGGTTCTGGTTGCTAAAACATGGCCTTTCCCATCTACCATGCTTATTTCCAGCATTTCCTTTCTGTTGTGCTAAAAGATGCTTTGCGTAATGCCCCCCACTTCTCTGTCATTTTGTCCTCTCCTTTCGAGCACAGCAGAAAGTATTGACACTACTCCGCCATGCAGCATAGCCAAATGGGAGCTATTTAAGTGATAAGTTAAGGTTAAGTTTCAGTGTTTATATCGTATAAACAGAACCACATTAAATATATTCTGTATCCGTGTCCCCAGTAATATTTTAAACAATCATGGATCAGATTATTTGCTCTAGCACGGCTCCTCTAAGAAATTACTTCTCTGGCAAATACAAGTGAGCTCATCTTAAGAATAAACAGTAGTGGCCTCCACTGGACGGATTCAACATGGAAAGAAATTCCTTTTTAAGCAGCGGATTCAGCTATTTTTAATCTAATAATCCCTTAAACAACAGTTAATATTTATTTATTTAAGGATCACATTACCATCTACGAGAGTAGAGACTACTCTTCCTGAGTTTAGACAGTCAGTACATACAACAAACTTACAGAAGAAACATTATTAAAAAATACAATTAAAACAAACAAAAGAAAAAAACTTGAAAAAATGTTGTACATAGTTAAACAAGCAGAATTACCTTAGTAATTATAGATTTCTGAAAATTTAATTTGACATGATTTGTATAAATCGCACATTCTGTATCAACATATTTTTACGGAACGATGACTCAGTATATAAATGTCTTTTTTTAATGTATCTGTTCTTAAAAGTCAGATTAACAGCTTGTCTTGTATTAAGCCAGTGTCTGCTGTAAGTAGGCTCTAGTTTAGAGAGCAGACTCAGGGGTTTGTGTGAAGTCCAGATTTTTTGCAGAGACACCAAAGAATAGTAAGTCAATAATTTGTGTACATTCCTACTGCAAGGATGAAAAAGGAGAACAGAACAAAACAAATATGAGTGGACTCTATTAGCAAAGGGGCTTAAAAGAAAAGAGAGTTGGGTATTGCAGAGAAGAAGGAAGAAATAAAAGTAAAACTTTTTATTTGAACAATTTTATCTAAATCATTAACATATAACATTAACAATAAAATTTAAACAAAATTGTTCTAAGAAAGAGACATTTTGGGACCCTATGAAGCATTTAAAAAAATGAAAAGGCTCTACATACAAAACAAGTGTTTAAATGGCATAGTAAGGATAGGTAAGTTTTTCACTGTCTTTGCATGAAGGTGTAACTTAATTCTTGACACAGGCGATGATAGTTTGCAGTGCCGAGTGAAAAATCATGGTTTCCTATTTATTGTGTTTATTAATAGGTTAGGATACTCAAATTTAACGACAAAAAGTGGGATATTAGAAACGGTTTGATATTTTGTTTTTGTTCTACTATAGCATTAAGTGTTTTAATGCAGATGAGGTTTTTACATTGTGTCTTAAAAATGTGCTGTCAGAGAATGTTCCTCACTTCTTATAAGACTGCATTGTACTATTAAATTAGCGTATTTACGACTATTGGGTGCTTTTAATAGATGCCCCTACTTGCTTAAAGGAGTCAAAAGTTCTAATGACGACACACAAAACGCATAGCTCCCCCTTAGAACAACTAAATTCAAATTGAGTGATGATGATAAAGATTCTTAGGTATTGTTTTGACTGCTTCCATGTTTGTAGGCTTCTGCTTTTGCCAACATAAAACACCTAATGTTGCACTCTGGTTTTGCAACACTGAGGGCTCCAATAGGATTGGCTCAGGAATCAAGAAGTAAACACAGGCTACTAACCTCTTTGAAGTAGTTCTGGACCATACCTCCATTTCTGAAGGACAATTACTTGACTAAGACGTTGTTGATAAAGTACTGAAACTGTAATTTCCCTCTGGGCTTATTAAAGTATGTCTGATTCTGATTCTGATAAAGAGGGCACTGATTGTTTATAATGAAATGTTACATCCATCCTAGATGACAATTTAAAATGATTTTGATTAATTTTATAGCATATTTTTTACCTGTCAGACCTTTAGGAGAAGGACTCATAAAGAATACTAATTTATCTATGCATAGATATATGCTTTATATGCTGTGAGAAAATAGTATTTTTTTTTGTTGTTTTTTCCCTGTTTTAATCTGTTACATGATGTGAATATATGAGCATGTGTTTTGTCTCACAACATGCTCACTATTTTCTTTGGGACTGCGGTGCAGCGGCCGCCTGGCTCTGCGTCAATCCATCACCAGCTTGTGCTGCGTGTGCAAACCCTCCCTAGTGAGATGGAGAGGTTACGCTGCTTCAGTTCCTGCCAATTACCTGGATCGAAGCTCGCCAGCATTCCTGGGAGTCCTCAAACAGTTGTCACTGAAGGACTGCAGCACTGTAGCTTTTCCACGGCTTATTCAGTTAAAGAAATCCATTTTCAGAAAATTAGTAACAATAGATGTCTTGGGAATGTTGTTTTCATTGGGAGTCTCTATTGTTTCCTTTGCTGGCCTGTATAACGTTGGAAATTGTATAAAGGAAAGCAAGTGATGTATGAAGAATAAAAATAATCCGGTGGAAGCAATTTAGCTATGCTTTGAAGGATAACAAACGCTGGTAAAAATGTGTATTTCACCAAAGGATTGTGAGGATTTGCCCTCCAGGAATTTACGATTTAAAAAAAGAAACTATAGTTGTTCAATTTTATTAACCTTCCAAAATTGAATTTTTTCTTGTTTTATGCTGATTATTGTCTCAACAAACATAAATAATATTATAATAAAAATATTTTATATTGTTTATTTCCCTTTTAAATATGCTCTTATTTTGTAATTTATTATTTTTAGCTCTTTAATTATGCTTTTAATTTTTTACCTTTACCTTATGCTGTAATGGAATCTTATACCGTATATGTATTTAATAATGTATGCCTTTTGGCTGCAAACCTTTGTGTTCATTTTTATTTTGATATATTCTAAAAGGAAAACCTTTAATTTTATAACATATCAATGTCACAGAGAAATGATTGCTTAAAAAACATCATAATAAATAATAGGATATGCCATCCCATAAAAACATAATTGTTTTAAGTGGTTTGTTTAATATTTGTCCTCCTCCTTGGGTTATTTCCTTATGCATGTCTATTTATATTCTGCTTTTTTTCTTCTTTTTTCTGTTTTAGATTGGTTCCCGATGGAAAGATGTGGTCAGCAAATGTATTAAAGGTCACTTCCAGCCTCTGCTCCTCTTTTACTCTAACCCTGATGGCAGTGCCATCCACACAGAAGATGCCTCAAGACCCAGCAGCCACTCAAACAACCACAAGCCCTACGTCAACGGAGAAGTGTCAGGTATTACACGCTCATTTTTCTATCCTTTTTCATCAAGCTAATCATCTGAAAAGGAATCTGTTTAAATATGTCCTTAGGGGCTATCATTGTTGTTATTTTTTTAAGACAGTAATATAAATGGTGCAATTTAGTGTACAGTGTTATTTAATTTCTTTTTTGGGGTGCTTTATTTTCTAGTTTTCTTGCCCTGATTGCATCTTGTAGACCAACATATTCATAATGCTCTACGCTCCGTGTTTTCAGCTTGGATTTGAGTGCAGAAATTCAAATAAGGTTTTATCTTTTGAGAATATTTTGGGTGAGGAAACCACTTAAATTAAACAGCACTAGAACAAAAACATAGCTTGGATCTTGCCAGGCTGCTGTAAAGGCGGAAGAAATATGGATAAAACACAGAATAAAAAATAAACCTGAAAGGTTGAATCTGTCCAATCTACTTTTGTCCATCACTCTGTGCCTCCATTATCTGTCCATTTTTTTGTCAATTTTTGTCCATATGTTGGAATTATCCATCCCTCCATCCACCTTCGCTTTATTTCTCCTTGTCTATTTGGAAAAGTTTAGAAATCAGACCTGAAACTGTGTCTCTTGTTACATTCGTATTGGTTACATTTGTAGTCAGGCTGTCATGATGGAAATATATCATCTGCTGGGATTATCTATCCCTGGATTTGAGCTGTTAGGGAGTTTTTTTCTATCCCCTTTAAAGATCCTCCTCCATCCCTCTGTACTGGCTGTGTCCCAGCTCCAAGCTGCGGCAGCTGCTCAGTGTCCATCATAGCTGTCAGAACAGCCAGGAAAAACGACATGACGATGACTGAAGACACTGTCATTTCAATTCTCATTCATTGTTCAAGGTTGAAGTCTCTATTTTTACTCATGAACAAAGTTGTGCTGCAAGGAAACACTGAATGTTACCTTGAAAATGTCTTACTTTCTTCACTACAGGTGCTGAGTCTCCAGTTCCAGCACCTAAGAAGCTGGAATTGACCAAAGAGAATCTCAAAGCTGTGCTGGACTACGAGCCTCACAAAAAGAAGACCACGTCGACTCTCAGCAGGGGCAGCGGACAGACCAGCGTGGGACGAGGACAAGGTAAAGGAATACAAAGATATATGCAAAAAAATACAAGCCGAATTACAGGGACAATGATTGAAACAGCCGAGGATAAGAAAAGCAACTTACTTAAATTTTGGAGAGCTTTTTAAGGGACAAACTAGAGTTGTGAACTAGATGAGTCACAGTGTTTGGTTTCTGTCCTTTTTCAGCTCATTAAACGCCTGCCTCGCTGATAAATATTTTTGTCCTCAAATTCTGGCAGCAAGCAGAGATCTGGCATGGCAACCAGGGGAAGTGATAATTAAATGTCTTTGCTGTAAAACTAAATCTGACCGTGTTAGGAACGCAGAAGGGATTGGGGACTCTTCTTGAGTAGAAAGGTCACAAAGAGTTGCCAGTTCTGCACACATGCAGCTTAACATTATTATCACAAAGTACTGAAAAAAAGGACAGGAAGGAGAACTGGAACACACAAATTTAGGTCAAGAAATATGAGAGGATGATGATCTAAAGAGGAAAAGGGAACATTTATACAGCGCTTTTAATTCTTAAACAAAAATCATAGCTAGCAAACATGGATTTAAAAGAAATCCCTGTAAAATCTTAAAATAATTTGTAATAAAACCTAATATAATTAATAATTGTTTTATCGGCCTTTAAATATATTTCAGCAGCTGCAGACTTGAAAGCATAAAAGTGAGGTTTTAACAGAAAGTAGTGAGAAAAGCTCCTACCATGTAAACTAAAACTGAAGGATTTAAGCACTGATGGAAATTTCCACCAGGTCCTGCTAAGGGATCTCCTGGTGTTTTTCTTATCTTTATTACCTCCCTTTTTTCCTCCCCAAAAGTAAAATATGTTAAGTTGCATAACTTTTGTGTTTTTTATTGTTGCTGATTTCTAGTGAAACGTGAAACCAGCGATTCAAAGGGTCGCATCAGGGAAATTTCCAGAGAAGCTGCCCATAGAGCGGGAGAATTGAGAGGAATGCATCCAGTCAGGAGAGATGCTGACAGGGGTGGTCAGCGGAGGCCGGACCCACGACACAGAGGTGGGTCTATGGAAGACTCGGCATGAGAAAGCCGAGTTGAACGAAGTGCTGTCACTTTTCCCTCTTCGAGCCCTTATGTAACCTTCCGTTTTGGAGCAATGTGTCAGAAAGGGGATTAAAGCTGCTGACGTCTGTTTGAGCCAGAGTTGATCCTCCTTGCTTTCATTCTCAAACTCTCTGTTTCTTGCTCTGGGATGTTTACATCAATAAGATTTTTTCTTTTCTTTTTTTTTCTTTTTCAAAAACAAGAAAAGCCCTAAATCCAAACAGAGACAAATTTCCTTATGTTTAAAATTACTGAAACTTATAAGCCTACGTTTTCTAATGTACTTCACAACTTGGGTTTGTGTTTTTTAAATGGTGACTTGACTGATTTGGTTCATCTTGTTTAATAGTGTTTTTTGTAACATCAAATGCTACATATCACTATAGTTCTTGATAGAGATGAATTAATTGGAAATTTGAAAACTGGTTCCAATCTGCATTTAAGCAAATTGCTTTCATGCTGACAGTTTTTAGATCTCCGTTATTTCTGTCTGAGGGCTATGAATGGATAGCAAAATTTCAATACCGCTGTTTTTTTGTCATTTTAAATGCAGGAAGTTATGATTTTTCTTTTTTATTATATGGGGAAAATGTTTGTAAAATAAACATGTGACTTTCTGCAAATGAGGAAGTAAATGAGAGCTGCTCCTGGATTACTGCAATCCTGCTAAAGCAGTACAAACATTAGATTATCCAACTGAGCTGTTTCATGCAGTTAAAAGCTGTTAAAAACAGCTGTATTACACATAAACTACTCCTTTTAAGGGATTTCTTTCTTGTTTCACTCCGATAAAGGTATAAGTGCTCCACATCAAAACATTTTGTTCTCTTAAATCTACTGTGTGTTTTATAGTATGTACATATGCTTGGGAAAACCATGGGGAACATCATACACGGTATCTGGGAAAACAGTTTATGTTCAGCGGCTGTACAGTCAAACAGGATTTCAGACATTCTCAAAATAAAAACATGATTATAGAGTGTTTTTAAACCATCTTTATCACAGCATGATTAGCAATACTACTATTTATGACAGACAGAATTTCGCTCTTCAAAAGGATTAAACAGAGCAGACTTCCTGTTAACTTCAGGAACTTTCTCTAAGTGTCAGCTTGTTTTCCTTGTAGATAGAATCTAACATTTAATCTGCCTCTTTTCTAATTATGAAAATGGCTGATTTAGTTTTCCTCTTAAAAATATTTTTTTTTTTTGTTTAGAGTAAACCTGGAAACTTAATAGATGCTGGGTTTCCCTGATCTGGGAATAATCAATATCTATGTGGACTGCTAATAACTTTTAGTAGGGAGAAGAAACTCTGGTATAAACGCTGGTATATTTCAAATAGAGGGAAAAGTTCAGAGAGAGCCAAGTTTAAAGTAATTTAATTCTGGCACACAGTCAGCAAAATCATGTGACTTGGTCTCCTTCAGGCTTATTCACAAGGACCTCCAGTTTTATTAATTGCTAAATTACATTTTTGAGCTTTAAAACACAAAGTTGAAAAAAATAGCTTTTTTTCAGCCACTTAAATGTTAAAGCTTGTTAAAAATGTGTAGTCTGCCGGCAGCTTTAGGAGAGAACTGCTTAAACATGGACAGATCTACTGTTGTGGGTAAATTTTACAATTGATAGGTCTGTATTCATTTTGACACAATTATAAGTTTAAACTGATTTTATTGGAATTGGATTTTTTTTTCTTTTTTATATTTGTTTTTAACGTAATTTTTTTTCTATTTGTACTGAGTGCCTCTGTGTTGATGACAGCAGCCTGAAGTGAATCAAATCAGATTTTCTTTTGCCCACATGTGACCTGTATTTGATCTTTTCATGACAGTCTGAAAAACACAGATCAGAATTTTTCCAATGTGACCCAGGCCACTTGGCTATGTCGGCTGAATCCGATACGCATCTGGTCCTTTCAAATGCGACCTGTGTGTGAACTTCCATGTTGCATTCATCTGACCTGTACACCATTAATACTCGACAAAGGTCACTATTCTTCGTCTTGCTACGCAGAAGCAGCAAGAAAAAAAACAAACATGGCGGACATTAGTGCAGAGAGCAGTCTTTATTTTCAACCATCTTGAGAAGATTGTGTTGTTATGCACTGGATGAAGCTGGGAATAAAATGAAAGATCTTTAGATGTGCTCCGACGCTACCATCAATGCACACTTGCTTGTGACGTCACTGCATCCTCTACTGCGCCTGCAGGACAATTAAGCTTTATGAATTCAATTCACACAGGAGATCACATACATGTCGCATATATTTGGAAATGTGAACAACCAATCAAAACAATTGGACTTCACAAAAAAATTGGAATTGAGCATTAAGGCCTGCAGTGTGAACGTAGCCTAATAGAATCACTTTGCAAAAACGGCTGTATATTTTGGCTGTATTGGATGGAGACCCTTATGTTTCCATCAGCTGCCGCCTTCCCTAATGTTACGAATGAATAGAAGTATCCCCAAAGAATGATGCTAAACCCTCCATGTTTCACCAATTATTTAATGTTACAAACTGTATTAAGTGGTATTGATACTCTTGCACGGCCCTACAAGATGCTGTCTTCTAGACATAAATTAAAGCAAAGTATAAATTCAAAATCTAGAGCAATATATGTTGAATTAGTTGTTTGATCATAAGTTCAATGCTTTTAATAAATTCTGTATAAATATTAACTGTATCTCCTTGCTATCTTATTTATTTCCATCAGATCCAGCATACGACAGGACCTACTCCCGCTCTGCCTCCCCTCCAGAGAATGGCTTCAAGCAATACCTGGAGACCCGGCTGTACAGCAGCCAAGGAAAAGGCCCCATCAGGACAGAAAGGGTACCGTATCTTGGCGGCCGCTCCTCTCATGATCCACCGCGTTCCTCTCATGAACCGCCTCGCTCCCACGCCAGACTCCAAGTGCCGGCCAGTACCAGTACTTTGAGGAGCGGCCACCAAAGCCGGAAGCTGGAGCACCTCTCCAACGGGTACGACACAGACAGCAGCCAAGGTTCCAGGGACAGAAATGGGAGGAACATCCACAACCCCTCTAGTCGAGCATGGAGGCCTATGCGGGAGGCACTGAATGTGGACAGTGTTATAAGTAGTGCTGACAGTGGGATCTCAGGAAGAGAGGAGCAAAGGCTGCCCAGTCCACGGAGAAGAACAAGCAGTCATTCACCGTCTCGTGAACCAGAGCAGGACAAAGACACTGCATGGGCGGCATGGGACGACCGCAAACCAAAAAGCCTGATGACTATCTACGAAGATGAGCAGAGGAATGAAACTGGGGGTAGTCGAAGCTCACTAGACTCAGAGGGTAGGGGTGGGCATGATAAGGACAGGTCAAAGGGCTCAGCACCACACAAAGTGCGCAATGAAAACTGGAAGATCCAGAGAACCGAGTCGGGGTACGAGAGCAGCGACAGACTGAGCAATGGCTCAGCTAACCTGGACTCACCTGTTGTAGAGGGCCTTTCTTCTAAAGATCTCCGGCCTATACCAGAACTACAACTGATGAGGTGAGGTCAACTGTCAGGTTCACCTTTTTTTTTTTTATGGTTTTAATGTGTAATTCTGATAGACATTTAAAAACCCAAGTTTCAGAGGCTGTTTTAAAATAATTGAACGTAAAAAAAAAAAAAATGCTTCCAAACGTGTTTTCACGACAGACAGATTTACAGTGACCGGAACAACAGATTTCCATTATCCCTATGTACAGGTGCACCACAGGAGCAAAGTAACACACAGCGATCTGACACATTTCTAGCAATGCCACAGGCATGGTTTTTGGCCTCTAGCAACAAAAGAGCAACGCATCAATAGCTAGAGTTAAAAAAAGAAAAAATCTGAAATTTTGTGTCTTGTCGTAATTTGGGACTGGATGTGGCTGTCATGTAGGGTGAAACCAGTAAGCAGCAGATAGACGCTCCTTTTATTTAACACCCTGAAGTAACATAAATTGAACTTGTCGCCCGCCTCGCCGATTGCTGGCAATAGGTCTGGCGTGTGACAGCATATGAATATGAATGAACTAGTGTGAATCCACCCTAAGAATAGATATGGAGTGATTTTTATGCCTTTTATGCACACACACAAAGATTGCGGCGATGCAGAGGAAACCGTATCAAATGGGGAAACGCACCTGGACGTAACACCTGCACGTTTCAGTTGTTTTGATTGTATGGGGCCCCCTGCTGTCGGTTAGTCAGAATGACAATTCTCCATGTATCACGTGACATTTGGCAGAAACTTACCCCGGAGTGTGAAGAATTGTCTCATACGCCAGGAGAGGCTGTTTCATATGCGAGCAGAGATCGTTTTGTACTCGGGGACAATTCACAAATTATTATTAGTCCGGTTTGAAAAACTATATTTTGTGTGTGTGCAACATTTAAGGACAGTTTGAAAAAAAGTTTTATTTGTGTGTGACATTAGATGAGAGTTTGTAACAAGTTTTATTTGTGAACAATAAGATTTATTTGAGCGCAGCATGTTTTTTTGTGAGTGATAAGATTTGTTTGTGTGAAACATGCTTTATGCATTTGCAACATGCTTTATGTGTGTGCGAAACATGCATTTTTGTACACAACGTTTTGGCAGAAAAATCACTCCATAAATAGAGGTCCATAAAGAGGTATATTCACACACATTATCATGGCAGGCTGTCATTGGTTTGCAGGACTTGTTAGGAGATAATGATCCAAATTAGTTGACAGACTTTGAACTTAGCAGAGACCCAGCAAACCGCTTACCTTCCCCTAAATTCAGTATCACAATTCTTTGTGAGGCACTGTATTATCTCGACAATACCTTTTTCAATATTCTGACAGATGTATAGTTTTTCGTAGGTATACAAGATATTAGCAGCTTAGCGTTATCAAATAATTTTAGCTTTTAAGCAGAATACTGATCATTAGCCAATATAACTCACTGAGATTAAAGGTATTGTCTTTGTTAGATTAGGATTATGCCAGCAGGTCAGATGCATGGGTCTGCTACAGGACAGAACCTGAAGTGAAAATGTTTGTGGTATGGATGATTTTAAAATTCAGGAATCTGATAAACAAACTGGTATCTGCAATGACTGCAAAGGACTGGAAGCAGAAAACTAAATGGTTCCTTTAAATCTGTTATGAGCATGTTAAGTTGTAAACTAGTGGATGTCAGACAAAATTCCAACATTGTGCTTTTTCTGGTTTGGGTCTATTTTATTGTTCTCATTGAATAGCCATGCAGTGGACAGGTTATGAGCAACAGTTAGTTTACCAAAAAAACATCCTCTAATGATCAGGCAACTATTCAGATTGAGCTCAGTTTTACAATATTTTTCTGTCACATTAAAACCACTTGGATCTCAAAATATCGCAGTTCCCCCTGCTAGCTTTGTGGCTATCACTTTTGCGGCAAATGTGTCGTTTAACACTTGTTTAGTTTAATCAAATGGCACCGATTTATAACAAATGCAAATAGAAATGTGATTGCATTTATTCCAACTTGATCCTAGTAGTAAAACAATGCTATCCAATTTAGCTAATAATTTTAAGTGGTAAATGTTTTCCTTTGAAGGAAATCTTATAGATTGCATTGACTCATTGCAGCTATTTCTCATAATGAGCAGACGTGGTAACTCTGGAAGGCAAATATTCCAATTTAAGAGTAATTAACTTAAGATTGCTTTGAACAAGCACATTTAAATTAATATATTTATTCTTGTATTTATTGATCTTTTTATCGGGACAACAACAAAGCTGTTTTTGACTTGGCAAATTTGAATTAAGTGCAGCTCTCTTTGGATAAAAGGATTAATCACACGCAAAACATTATTTTGACCATGTACTTGCTATTTGTTTAAACCTTGCTTTGCTGTCAAAAAAACCAACATATTGTTGGCGCCCTCCTCAGGTTGATACGGAGTTACCACATCATTTTTTGGCTTAGCTGATTTTGTAATGTAAAAGGGAAACTGACTTCAGCAGCTCCACCTTGAGCAGCTGCCCCCTGACAGTATGAAGTTTTATGCAATATTTTTCTTTTAAATATTTTGTCTTCTCCTAGAAGATCATGCATATTGCAATGCATTATTAAAAGATAGTAAATATTCTCATATTTTTTCTTCAGTTACCATCTGTTGCAAAATGATATTTATGTTAAAGATGAATAATTAAATACTTTTTGTTTCAATAACAACTGTAATCTTTTTTAAGTTGGAGGGAAGTGCTCCATTTTTTTTTTTGTATCCAAACATCTCAAACCCAGTTAGGCTAGAAAATTTCTTAAAATGTCTTCAATTTCTAAACGACTTCACAAAAGATTAAAATTACTTCACTTAAAAAAAAAATTAAGCTATTCCTGCTTTTTGAAACTGATGCTGTTTAAGGATAAAAACATATTTGGACGTCCCGGGAGATTTTTACATGTTCAAAAAAAGGAAGGATACAATGATGTGTTTGCTGTGAATGTTTTGGAGTTAATTTCCTCGTAAATTTTACTTTGTTGAAGCGATTGGAAAAAATATAATGTTTTAGTACATTTTGTATCATTCAGGGACAAATTAATAATTTATATCCTCTGTGTTTCAGGGATATATTTCCTCCAAGAGGAAGTGAGGATTTAAGTGCTGCTGTGTTGTACTCTGGTTTCTCTACAGGTAAGTCAATATTTTTACACAATATAATAATAATAATAATAATAATAGAAAGAGAAACTGATATCTTGTTCTAATGATTCCCTTTATTTTCATATACCATATATGTGTTCATTTCTTAGATTTTTTTTTAAATATTAATTTGAAAGGGCCACCAGAATGAATACAAGTTGCTGATATTTATTATTTTAAAGATATTTTTATATTGTCGCTGGAAAGTTCATCCTTGATTCTAAATATTCTAACAAAGCTGAACTTTTGAAATCTCATCTAGCAACCAGCGAAACAAAGGGGCAATTTAAAATATCATTCATATCAGACATGACAACAGACAAGAAACGCAGAGTTCTTATCAGTTTTTGTATAATAAAGCATAAAATGAACCACAATGACATTTGGAAGCAGATTGCAAATATATATGTTTAAAACAGTCATCATAGGCATGAATGCCAAATTAATATTTTAATTTCTTTACTTTTATACAAAGTGTATTTACATATAGTGATTATGTAGATGGATTCTCCTGGAGACACCATGGTTACAAAAACAGGCCAGCCATTGTGGCATCTCATAAAGAGACCCAGTTCTACAATGACCAATCTATATAAATACATTTTAAATGAATTACAATGTTGTGGGTTGAAGTATCTGCCTTTTATGCTGGATTTTCTCTGACATTGAAGAAAAACTATTGCTCATGTTGTCAGGATCTGCAGTGTTAAGTGACCTTAACATTAGTGATTGAACAATAAATCAAGGAAACTGCTGTGTGCCGAGGTCTGTACACTTTGGCTCCTCACCGGCAAAATTCAAAACCCTATGCAACTAGTCTGCTTTAACGTTCAACACTTAAAGGAGAAGTTCACTTTTTAACACTTTAAGCCTATTTTCTGTAGTGTCCAGGATGAAATCGAATGATCGACACCAAAATTTTGACAATTGGTCCTGTCTCTGCTTTTTGGCTCAT
>NW_015151435.1:50439-66669 GCF_000732505.1 Cyprinodon variegatus
ATGAGCCAAAAAGCAGAGACAGGACCAATTGTCAAAATTTTGGTGTCGATCATTCGATTTCATCCTGGACACTACAGAAAATGGGCTTAAAGTGTTAAAAAGTGAACTTCTCCTTTAAAAAAATAATGCAACTCTTTTTGGCATTTACTTAAACATATTTAGTTGCTATAACACACTTGTTTCCTGTTAGCAGGGTAGGACATAAAACAATCGCGTTAAAGTAACTAAATATGATTAAGTAAATGCTAAAAGCAGTTGCATTATTTTTTTAGTGAACTTGCAGTCAGATATGAGCATTTAGCTTTTATTTTAATTCACAGTATGCTGTGAATAATGTCTTCTTCTAACAGATTGCTGGTTCATTTTCTAGATCCGCAAGATAAGGCAATTTAATTTGTATAATACCATTCAGTACATGGACAATTTAAAGGACTTTACTTGAATTAGATAATGAAATAGAAGAAAAATGAAAGCAAAAAAAAATTGTAAAACAATTGGACCACAAAAAAGAAGAGTAAATGCAAGTAAAAAAATAAATCAAGTAAAGCAATTGGCTCACAACCTTAAGCTAATACCCCAGTTAGCACATTTTAAAATGGGTTTTTAACTTTGACTTAAAGGAAGTCTGATCTTTGAACGAATTTGAAAAATCATAGCTAATTATTAATAAATAAATAAAAAATCTTGATCTTGTATGAATCTTGCTGCAGGGATGTTTGTATTTTATTACTTAGTTTGGGTGCGGGATTAGACATCAACAACTGTTTTACCTCCAGCACATATATGCTGCATACATGCATTCACAGCACAACACAAGACAAATAATTATCTCTTAGATTAGCCAAAAAACAAGAAAAAAAAGTCCCTCATTAAAATTTCTTAACAGGGCTGCTCTGAATTAATCCTGAAGGTAAGAGCTGGCGATGAGTGAGCTTGTAAAAGCTACCCAGCTGTGCCCTACCAAGCAGAAAATATCAGTTTACCTGCTAGAGCGTGGTGTTTAAACAGAACTCAGAAAAATGTACAGCAGTTACCTCTACAGAAGTTTCCATTCAAAACAAACTTTGTTGTGTGTGTTTTGTGTATCACAAAAACTGCAGTACATTTTATATATAATACCAAACTAAAACCAATCAAGCTTTAGATTTGCAGCTAATTTTAATTTCAGAAATGAACAAAATGAGTGGAAAATTAATCGAAGCATAAGCAGCGCATCTTTGATTTTAAAGCAAAGTCTTGCGTATAAATTGAAAAAAGATGAGACCAATTCAGAGATGCATTATGATGTTCAGGGCTATGTCTGAAAACCAAACACATCTAATCAGTTAAAGGTATTCATGCAGGGGTGATGTCGTGGGTCTGTTGTACAAATGTGTACCCAGCTTATGCTTGGTACAGGTCATGCAAAGCAGGGACTTTATTATGGTCACTCATTCTGTACCCAAAGCAGTTATAACTTAGCGTACCACTGAGCCAAGCCTACAGCTGCAGCCACAGGCTGCCAGTCTGCAGTGAACGTCATTGATTGCATGCAGTGTGTTGCAAACAATGGAATTATTGATGGTAACATAAATTAAAATACTTGAAATCTGTTTAAAAGTCATCACTGTTATTAAATAAAGATATATAGGAACATATACTGATGTATTGTATTTTTGTCCACCCCTAAATGTAGTAGTGTAGTGTAGTGTAATGCTCTATGGGGCCCTTTGGACCCCATACAACATTACCTAAAATGATTGTTGCGAGAACAGCTTAACTATGGAGTTTTACTGTTTTCACCATGACTACATTTTTTTTTGTTTTAACTAAAAGATTTTGTTACCATTTATGCTTTATTCACACCTATATTGATTGAACTAAAGATAAGATATTACTTCTAAAACTCACCCAGCTTAAATTCTTTCTATTCAGTCTTACAACGTTTAAGAAGGAATCCTTTAGATGTCTGACATTAGGTCTTAAAATATTAACTGCTAAAGCTAAATCTGGCTTAAAATTTTACTGCAAAGGGACCTTTAAGATCTGGAGTATTTACACCCTGTTAGCCTGCAAATTGAAATGACAAGCTGCAGTAAATGTGTCCAGAGTCAATTTTGGCTGGAGTTCAACAACAGGGGCAGCATTTTTTTTTTTTTTTTAAGAGTCACACCAGGACATTCCAGAAGTCCATTAAAGTCTAAAATCCCCTCTGGTAGTGCATTTAAACGGGAGGGCAACTGTCAGTTTACATTTTAACTACACATATCCAACCCTAGTTATAACTATTGACCAGATATTTTATAGTCTGTCAGTTATGAAACTTTTTTTGGACTTTAAGAAAAAATTATATATATATTTCAATAAACTAAAAACCTGGAGTTAAGGGCTTTATAAAAGGATTCTTCTCCCTTTGTACTTGAAGGGTCCATCTCTATAAAAAAAAAAAAACTGAAGAAATATATGGAGAAGACTTGGTATGATGCTTCCCAGCGATAACAGGAATGTTTGGTTGGGAGGAATCTTATGGCACACAGCTTGCTGCAGTTTTAGGTCCTAATTGCTCCAGAGGCACAGCTTAATCCATGAAATCGGAGCACAGAGAAGGTCTCCCAGCAGGACATTCAGAATACATCTGTTTCACTGGTGCCTACTGTTTGAGCTGCAATAACATGAGAATAAAATGAGTTTTTTCTACTTTGATGTCAGGAACTGCTTCAAATCAATACAGCTGTCCAATGTTTGATTTAAAGATCTTTGTAGTAAATAAGCTTTCATATTAACAGTCTTGGATGGTTTCCAGTGCAGGATAAGCTGTTATATTTCCTGCAAGCATTTCAGTGTGAAAGGTGGATGTGATCATGATGACATGGGGATTTTCCAAAGGGAACACATCCACCCGCTTCATCCCTCTTTGTTGAAAATCATATTGTTACGGGAGCATTTCAACACTGCAGATCAGGGGCATCAAATTGTAAAATGTCTGCATGGACTTAGTGGCTTAAAAATGCAATAGTGTTGTGTAGGGGATCTAAAGTCTACGAGTCTGACCCCAGTGTAATTGCATGCCAGCACAAAGGATTTGGGCACTAATGCTTTGGACAGAGAGCGAGCAGAAACAGAGGGAGGGGATGCTGACACATTACAGATGGTCCTTAGTCACTCATTCCTGCTGGTTCTGCTAGTCAGCTGTTGTCTGTCTGCGTCCCTTTAAACCACACCAGCCATGCTATAACTTTTTAGCTTTTTTGAGGTTTTGACCCTCATTATGGATTTGGGGGGAATTTTTCTACCGTTCAGAATTCTATATGAATATAAAGTGAAAAGAAAGGTATTAATTCTTATTATGTCTCTTTAAATGGGGTCATGTGTTTGCAGAAAAAAAAGACACACTTCATGTCAGAACTTAATGTTCCACATTATCTACTTCATTTCCTCACTTTTACACACCACAGCTTTTATCAGATTAGGTCATCATCTAACATTAGGTTAGTGACATCATGTCGGTGGGTGATGCTATTTATCTGCAGAGAAAGAAAACTAGGTTTGACTCCATGAGAAGATGTGTGGGGGTTTAATGATCGAAACATGTTTAGAATTGGTGCCGAACAGCTCTAATGGTTGGATGCAGGATAATATTACGCAATTGGAAAACACAAGTACCATATCAATGGTGGAATGGTTTAATAAGATGTCCAAGATTGCCTCTTATGAAAAGTTATGCTATAGAATGATAGATAAAGAGGATGTCTTTATGAAAATTTGGGGGGCTTACTTAGAAATTCTACAGTAAGAAGTCTCCCCTGTTCACTTGTGGATGTTCAGTGTTTGTCTTTGTTTAATTTATATATGCGTAAAAACCAATAAAAAGTGAATTACAAAAAAGAAACGTTTAGAATGGCTTGGCCAAAGTCCAAACTAAAATTAGGTCCAACAACTATGGCAAGACTTAAAAACTAATGTTAGCAGCCATCATCTTGCCAACCCAACTTAAAGGTATTGTGGCGGATTTTTTTTAAGAGACCTGCCCTTTTCACTTAAAAAAAAAAAAAAGAAATGCGCGTTCAAGAGCATGAATGAGCCCATTTATCCCCGTGCACGCCCTGTTTAAAACGTGCTGTTCTCATAGCTCATACATGCTTACTGTGTCCACGTACAGCGGGGACTATATAGCAAACTCAGTTAACTGACCGTTTGGACAATGATCACTGCTTTTTGTTCTGTTGGTCACGTAACTCTTCCTTCACTGTGCTGTAACTGCGCCATCTTTATTAGGCACCACTGTCGGGTAGCGACAACAGGCCGCTGTGACAGCAAATCCCAGAATGCTTTGCGAGGAGAGCTCTCTGCACAAAACATTCTGGGATATATCTGCCTCTTCTGAGGCCTTTCTTTTCTCCTCATACACTTT
This sequence comes from Cyprinodon variegatus, assembly GCF_000732505.1. NCBI lineage: Eukaryota > Metazoa > Chordata > Actinopteri > Cyprinodontiformes > Cyprinodontidae > Cyprinodon > Cyprinodon variegatus. The sequence continues at coordinate 54,830 of NW_015151435.1, forward strand.
ATAGAAAGTTTTTCTCTTACGACCTCTGCCATTTTAAAAGAACCGTAGTGAGGAAGGTGAGCTTCAAGGACTGTCTGAAACCGTAGCTCACCACAGATATGCAGCTGAAAGTGCGCATGCTCAGAAAAAGATAGCTAACTGGACGAGCATGAGGATGGCCTTGCGTAAAACTATCCCCAGAATGATTGACAATTAGGAGGACCACTTATTTAGAAGATCCACCCGGAAATAAAAGATTGCCTTCTATACATTTAAGTTTACATTATAAAAAAAAATAAAAATTAAAAAACTAACTGCAGATAATGGTGGCTTCTATAAAGTGTTGAATTGGCAAGGTTAAATACTAATTCCCTGTTGATGTTTGTAGTTATGATGTGAAAAAATGTGACAGGTTGTGGGGGTAACAATTCAGCTCAAGATTACTTAAATGGCCCTAAGAATATTATTTAGAGTCATTTCCCCTTTATTTGTTTCTCTTTTAGTTTCCGTTTGAGTTCATTCTAGGTCATTGCCGTGCCTTTAGAACTTGTAGTTCTGAGCTGACTGGGTCTGCACATTAACTCACATCCCCCCCTTTGAATGGCCGTGTACTTTGGCTGCATCAGACAGTCAGATTGGTACACAGGGGGCCTGGGGGCGCTCTGCCAGACTGGCTGGTTTGATACTTCCTCTCCCGGCACCAGGCAGAACAGGCCTCCCCATGACCCCTGTTAGATAACATGTCTTTGCTGACAGACAGAAAGAAAATCACATACAAACAAAACGCAATCACAGTACCTGTTTTGCTTTTTTTTTCTGTTCAGCAGAGCAAGGAAGGAAATCTCCAGAACTGAAAGATGTCAACATCCTCAGTGGTCAACCCATGCAGAGGTAGCAGACATTTCTTATAATTCCATGGTGTAATACGAAAAAAAGGGTGCTTTTGACAATTTCGGTACTAATGCCATTTTTTTTCATTTTTTTTTTTTCAATTACAAAGAAAAAGAGCCTTCAGATACACCCCTGGAATCCTGGAAAAGAACAATGGCCTGGATAGTGAGCAAGAAGAAAATCTGGATGGCAGCCCTGCGAGCCCCATCCCTCCTTACTCCTTGAAAACCAGCAGTTCTGAGTGGAACAGCTCTGATGATCTTGCTGGACCTCTCTCTGAGCAAGAAGAGTCCAGTCAAACATACTCTTTGTCACACAGCTATCATCCACCTCTACCCCCAAAACCCGGCCTGTCTGGCATCTCTCCCCGCAGCCAGCCCAAAAACGCTCTGTCTGTCCTCCGGCGTTGGATCGAGACACCCACTGAGCACAGGCTTTCCTCTGATGCCAGCTCTAAGTCAGGCTCTTCAGACCAGGAGAGGAACGATCTTTCAGCCAGCGAGAACGAGGACAGACTACCAAGTCCTAAACCCCAACCAGATGACGGTACAGACTCCCTGTCCTCCTCCCTGACAGATATGGTCCTCCCAACCACTTTCTTCTCCGTGGACAGCTGCATGACAGACACTTACCGGGCCAAATACCACAAGAAACCAGGTGTCTACAGGAGAGCAGACGACCCATCCTCATCAGGGGAGAGTGATGCAGAAGGAATGGGTCACAGTTTTACAAATGCTCACATTCAGCCCACAGAAACCTCCAGAAGCAGAACAGAAGCAGGTATGGAAAAAATTGTCTACACTCGAGCCTTCTTTCTAACAAAAGCAAAAGGAAAGACAAATTTCTTCTTGAACTGCATTTTGCTGTTAAAGATGAAAAAATATATTTTTATGGTGGCTTTGTAAGGCACTAGAGGATTTTTCTTTCAAAAATATGCCATATAAATGACATGTATTACTTACAATTGCTTAAAATGATTAACTTTTCTTTTTTTGCAGGCCAATCTACTGCTAAGACTATTGCAAAGTGGAACCCAGTTACTCCCAAATTTCTGGATGAGCATGGTTTCCTATGATCAAACATTGTTCCTGTGACTGGATGCCGAATGGATTGACTGCTACACTGACTCTTTCTTTGGAATGTGTGGATCTCCTCAAAGTGTGTGTAACAAAACAGAATGCCAAAGAGATTGCAGAAAGAAAGGCTTGTCTTTATCGCACATTAGAGAGCTAAGGGTACAAAACGTCTTTAGTACTTTGTAGGTTTGGAGGAATTATACCGATGAAGAATGCGTCACATTAAGCCACTTTAACAAACAAGAGATTCAAATAACAAATCACACAGATATATATCATGTTTCTCCTTGTTTTGTCTCTTTTATTTCACTACTCCCATTGTAGTGTTAATGTGCAGTTGCCCGAGTTCTCTTTCTTTTTTTATGTTCAGGAAAGTTCCCATTAATCGTTTGTTCTACCGTCACTATGTTCTGTTGCTGATGATGAGATGTTTGCAAAAAAAAAAAAAAATTTAAAATTAAAATTAGGCCAGAAGATTATATGATAAATTTGATCGGGAACTGTACAGCACATCCTGCTCTGTTTATTTCTCAGTGTGTGAATTTCATTCAATATTTTTTTTTTTCCATTTGTCCTTTAACTCTCGCTCCGTTTTATGGGCGTAGGTGCGTCGCAGTTTAACAGTCGTACAGAGAGCAGATTTGAGAGGCTTACTTTCCTTTTGGTTTGGATGTTTTATATTTATATATATGCAGCAGACTAATGCACAGTGCCTTTACTATTTTTCTAAGTCGAGGTGAATCGACAAAGATTTGAGTTCTAGAGCTCTTTGATTTTAAAGAATTTTTTGTAAAGTTTAATTTTATTTTTTATTAACTGATGTCTAAATAAACAGCTTTATTTAACCATATCTTTGGTCATGAGTGGTCATATTTTAACATAGTTTTGGTACTGAAATGCTGAGCTGTTTAACAGTGGTATGCTGTAAAAAGTTAGGATTTGCTGCCACCTGCTGGTTGCATAATATTTTATATTAGTAGTGTTCCACTTCCAAGTTTACATTTTCTTACTAAATCCTTGTAATAATAATATACTTAAAAGAGCTAGTATTCACTTTTGATTTAAAAAAAAAAAAAAAGGTTTTTCATGTCAGGTTCATCCTAACCATATGTCTGTTTTTTGGTGACTATACATTTTAAACATGAAATGGTTCTCAATGGTGGTACTCAATATCCAGACAGTTTTCATAACCTGTCTTTATAATTTCATACAAGGTTTCTGAATATAGAATATTAAAAAATCGACTACAGGAAATATTTTTCAATTTTTGGTGTTTTACTCCTTTTCGGTTAAATAAGGTTAGAAATCTCAAGACATTCCAAGACTAGTGGGTGCACCTTTTTTTTATTTTTATCATTTTTGGGTGCACTTCATTGGTTTCTATAGAGGGTTCTGCCTTTGCCATTAGATCTTCTTCATGGGGGAGGGGGGGACCCATGAAGGGAAACGACTGTTCGAGGAGATGAGAATTCTATAGGGCCCCCATGTGTCTTCAGAAGGAATAGGCTCCTTTAAGCTAATTTATTTAATTTTAGACATTTAAATGTTCATCAAAAGTAATGCAAACTTGTAAATTTGATGAAAGTGATAAATGTAAAATGGATTATTTTTTCAGAAATAAGTTAGGTCAACCTGAATGATGTAGTACAAGATTAGACCTCATTTAGTGCTAAGAAACTTTAGAGTCTCTGTAAGCATGTGCTTTCTATTACACATGAAATGTTTTAATTATAGGGTTTATAAATTATCTCCAAGCAAAATGGAAAGAATGTAGAAATGTAACAACTTAGCAATCTAGATCTGCCATTCTTTATTTGATTTCAAGTTATTCAACATATTTTCAATAACTTGCAGTGACACTCAAGGAAAATATAAAAAGTTTGTGTAGAGCTTGTTTCGCACAGCAACCCACTCTTCTTAATGGTGCCCTCTAGTTGTTGAAATTCTGGTTTAAGACCATTAATGCCTGAGCTTTTCAATGGGATTCAAGTCTGCAGAACATACAGGATAAGTACCATAGCCCACGCAAACCATCCTTTGATAATACAACCACCAAAGACCTGAGGGTTTGTTTTCTTGTTTCTTTATGAATACTAAAACTAGGCCTATGTTTCCACAGTGCCGCAATATTAGATTCATGTTATTAATTGTATATGGGCTTTTCACATTACTATTTAGAAGATGTAGCACAATTCTGTATTGACTGGACAGTCAGTAACACTGCCACATCAAAAAGCTCACCTGGTGACAACGGTAGCTGATGCAGAGTCCTTTTAACGTCTGCACAACCCATGGTTTCTCATCCAAAAGTGATGCTCTGTCCCATTCGAGACACTGCCACCTGTGATCAGGTAGATCTACTGATCATCTGTCAGTCGGATTGTGCTGATACAAGCACTTGTATAATCTCATGTAATATTTCAGGTTTCCAAAAAATCAGCCATGAGCTTGGACTGTGTTGAAAACTCAGAGACCTGTCTGGTCTCTCTGTAACATTGCTAGAACTTTCTATTGATGCTATGTGATGTTCTAAGCTTCATTGCCAGTAGGTACAGAATCACATTTAGTCAGTTGAATTCAGAAGTTAGAAACGGTTGGCCTGAAAGCTTATGGTGCACTTTGGAATTTAATCAAAATATGTCAAACTTTTGTAAGTTGTATTTGATGTTAAATCTATCCTGAACAACACTATTCAATCATTTTTACAATCTTTCCCTAATCTGCATCTGTGCCAAGTTGTCACCACATCAGGCGTCTTGGTGATTGGTTACATCTGAAATAAGTTTACCAAAACTTCTTCCACCATTCATTAGAGGGCAGTAATGTGGGTGACAGAGGGTCTTGGCATCTATTCTCTTCTATCTATTGAAGTTTGTAGCTGTTAAATTTAATGTAGGCTATCTCCTGCTAAGTGTGTCTCCTCTACCATCTTTTACATTGGGACTGTTAGCCTGGGCTCCTCCGTATGTCACTAGAATCCTCAGTGGAGGTCAAAAGGGTTCTCTCTTTATCTTACTTATCATTTCTCCTGCTGTAGTGGTCATGATCTTGGTACTGATGACTGGTCTAATTACTCATTTCATTCACCTTTCTATTTCTGCCCGGTTTTTTATTACCTCTCATCTGATGTGTTTCTGATTACCTGATCCTGACCTGCTGGTCAAACACTGAGCCTGCCTGTTCCTGTCCGATCTGTTTGTCTGACCTGGCTTCGGACTCTGGCTTGTTCTCTGGGCCTGCAGCATCTGGAACCCTGGTGGCGCCTGCCACGTCTTGTTGGCAGTCCACCAGTTGGATCCCACCTCGTCCTCTGGACTTGGACTAAACTTGCAAACCAAGGGTGATAGACTCCCTAGCTGCGGATAATCTGCTCCGCCAGTTTCTTAATAAATGCTTTTTGAGTAATTCCACGATTTGCCTTGCCTGAATACTGGGTCCTCTGTTCTGAGGCGTGACAGTAGGCCATGTTTTTTAATTTACTTTTTTACACTTCTTCTGCTTCTATGAACTTTTCAGTTCCAAGAACAATTTTCACCAAAGTTACTAACTTTGATGAAAATTACAACTGGGATTTAATTTGGTACAACAGTATATGAGGGATGTGAGGGATCCCTTCGAGTCAATGAGTCGATGCAATTAACTGGTTTTCCTTAGCTAGAAAACTTTGAATCACTTTTACTGTATGATCTGGTTTAACTGTAAAATGCTCTGAGATGTGATGTAAATTGGCGCTATATAAATAAACTGAATAGATGGCCTACAATGTTATCCATCCAGGCTGCAGTTGGTAGCACTGCAACCTCAAGCAGCTCCAGACATACAGTAAAAATGTGTGTGAAGACAGGGGTTAATTGGTCAGCACAGATTTTCAGGTAAAGATGGAAGACATCATCAGGTCCCAGAGCTACCATCCCATTCAGATGCTGGAAAACCCTATTATCTCTAATCTTTCTCTTTGATATTTATTGCTGACAGAGGGGGAGAGGAGGAGTTGAATTATTGTTGGGGACTGAAGGTAGACCCTTTTTTACGGAGGAGAGAGCGAGGTATAAGGAGAAATGGTTCAAATCCCTAGCTAGGCAGAAGGTCTGTTTATGCAGATTCAGTGCATTTTACTAAATAGTGGGAGTGATTCATGTTTAAAATCACATGGGATTTGCATTTTTATTTAATTTTACATTTAATTGAATTTAAAGATTGCATTTCTTTATTATGTGAGGCTTTTTATGTTTCTGTTTCTTCATGATAGACTAATCATCTATATGTATTTCCCTTCAGACAGTTTAGCAATACAAATGTCATGGCTGTTTGTGTGTCATGCTCGTGTTTGAGGATGGGTTTTCAACCAGTCCTGATACAGATCTAGTTCTTTGCTTCTATACTCTAGGACAATTTATGTCACATGGGCACAAGCTACATCTGCCTAAATTAGGAAAATATATTGTTTGGGATTAAAAACACCAGCATCTAGAAGATTTATGACCACACATTCAGTTGTTTGTAATAAATTATGCTTCACGGGATACTAAGGTGTGATAATCAGTCAGTTAGACAAGAAGAATTTACGAATCTGGCTCTGCATTTAGTCTCTGGCAGGTCAATTTAAAAGATACTTGATAGGGTTTTGATGGTAAAGATCTAATTATCCTCATTCATCCCCCTTGAACCACACCCATCCACCATTCCTGTAGGTCAATATGGTACACTGCTGTTTGATATTCAGTAGGAAGTGGTGGTAGAGTTTAACTCTTGGTGGGAGGGGAAGACATTGAGCCAGAAGTCTACATTTGCAAACCTGCCTCATTGAGTGACATGACATCCACCACAGGTATATCCAAACTGGAATATTCATATGCTTATTTATGTTGGAAAAGTTTCAGTCCTCTGTACCCATTCAGAATAGAGTCAGGACATGTTTATTCCCCTCCAGCTTTCTCATAGTACAGCTCAAGTGTTTCCAATTTACTCATAATTCAACGTAGATAATCTCAGTCTTCAGATTACTGGTGCCTTCAAAGCTGGTTAGAAAAAAAGAACCCTCAAGAAGATGTAGAGAAACATAAGAATAGTCAAAAAACAACCAGACTGTGTGGTGATTTGTATGTTTGAGAAACTAATTCCTTACACTTTGTTTTTTGTAAGGATGACAGTTGTTACATTTAGGCACTGACTGATGTAAGAACATTAAATAGTGTGAGATTATAGATGGTTCAGAGAGTCAACTAACCGCATTCATCTAGTAACAACAACGGTCTTTAATATCCAAATAAGCTGGGTCTTCCAACATGACAATGACCCGAAGCACACAGCTAGGATACCCATGGAGTGGCTCTGTAAGAAGCATATCAAGGTTCTGGCATGACCTAGCCAGTCTCCAGACCTAAACTCAATAGAGATTCGTTGGAGGGAGCTCAACCTAACACTGATTATCTCAGGTGTCATTTGCAGCAGTGACATATAAAATAAATTATTAGAAAAATTATAAACTGTCAGTTCCAGATGTTTTTGATTATGTCCCTTACAGTGGACATGCACCAAGGTTGAAAATGTTAGACCCCTCCATGATTTGTCAGTGAGAGACCTTGCAAAATCATACTGTTATTCAGTGGAGTTATTGAAGATTGATGGAGTATCTTTAAGACTCCATCGAGTCTTAAAGTCATGATAGATATTTTCAAAAAAGACATCTTACCATGTGTAGCTGTCTTATTGCACTGGCAAATTCCATTCTTGAATCCTGAGACAATGAAAAAGACGACAATCTAACAGAATCTGCTCCTGCTTAGTTTACCAATCTCAAAGGAAGATCAAAAGTAATTTATAACCACATCTAAGATTGTAAAACTTGTTTAAATAGTCAATTTTTGTAGTGATGAGAACGGTTTTGCTCAAATAGGAGAAGGAAATTTCAATTAAGATATTCCCTAGTTAAAATTGTAAGATGGTGCAATAAAATTACTTCAAAAAGTTTATTTTTGTCTGAGTGCTTGTAGACTGTCCAGATGAGCAACAGACTACTGGCTTACATTCAGTGTTATAGAGATCATTAAAACAACTGACTGGAAGAGTAGGAGCTAGTACAACAAATCCTATACTACAGGAGACATGTAAGGAAATCAAAATCATTACATCCTTATCCATGTGTGTTTCAGTCCCTGGTTCATGTTCCTGTCCCCAGAAGCCAGTGGATTGAGAGGGTTTACTGTTTGTCTCCTGTCTTATGATCGTGTCCCGGCTCTTCTCCGCTGAGCATGCTGGGTTTTGGCTTGGCGCGCAGGGGAGCTCGGGTTCTGGCCCTCCTCCGTGGAGCCCTCAGGGTCAGATTAATTCCTTTAAGCCTGGCTCCTAAGAGGAGATCAGTTTAAAGTTCTGCAGTAATTCTGGTACCATGTCTTGTCTCTGTCCCTCAACCACTGAGCCTGCCAGTCTTCATCTGAGTATGTCTGAGCTCGCTGTTGGAATCTCTTATAACTGTGAACCTGCCTTCACGCTCTGAGGATTCCTGGAACCATGGATCTGTCTGTTCCTGTTCGGATTGGAACCCTGATCAGGCTACGGACTCCTGGATCCCAAAACTGTCCAGTTCTGAACTGTTTCTCAGACCTGGATCGGTCTCCTACCTGCTTACTGGGGTTGCTGCATCAGGGACACTTTGGACTAGAAGTCTGGGTTTCAAAAAGGAACAGAAAGGAAGGAGAAAGAGGAGAGAGGGAGAAGGCATCTGATACCGTGACAGAGTTTTCCCCCCTCTTGTTTTTAGCAGAAAGGTTTGTTAACCAAATAGTTCAAAATAAGAAAAAATTATTAACCTGTTGAGTAAACTAAGATCGCTATCTGCTGGATACAACTACATAGTTAACCCCTCTCAATGTCGGATTACATCCAGATATGAATCACATCAATTACGATGCCACCCAGCTGAGTGGGTCTGAAACTGAGCATGAATGCAAATTTTTTATTATAATTTTGTTGCAATTCATTTTTAGTTTTCAAGAAAAAAAATCAACGAGAATTAATCCAACATTTATTGAGCCTATTGTGTGTCTGTAAAAAAAACACAGAGGCCAAACGACTAAGCTAGAAAACTCACATGGCTGATAATTTACCTTTGCCAACCAGACAAGGCAACAGGAAAACCCCACATAAGAGGGTAAACATCATCTAAATGCTAGTAGATATTAAGCAGGATATTTACATTAAGTAATGGTCTTTGCCCACTCCCCTTCTTCACAGATGATCCACCAGCAGCCCTGTTTCTTCAACCCCTCCACCCGCCTCCCTGTCCCAGTGACAGGTGAGTAACATTGTGTTCAGGGACAGGCCAGTTTGCATGAGTCTGTTGGAATTTCCTTCCTTTTACCATTTTATATACAGGTGTATATATATATATATATATATATATATATATATACCGGTATACAAATCCTCAAAATAGAAAAACATTTTACCTTTAAAATGAAATGGTGTGGCACAAAATGGATGGATAGTTTTAGCCAAGCATTTAAAGTAATTGTGTTGGGTGACTGGACATTTTAAACAAGGCCCAAGGTTCAGTTTACTTGCTTTATTATGGTGAAAAAATGCAGATTATTTGTTGATCTGATTATTATTATAATTTTTTTTTATATATATTTTTATCTCCAAGACAAATAGGACAGATTGCGGAGACAGATTTACATCTATTTCTACCACATGCCAGGGGTCTGTGTGTGTGGAGTTTGGACATTTTCCTATGGGTTTTCCCCTAAGACTCCAGTTTCCACCAACATTCCAAATACGTGGTTTGGGTCACTGAAAACTCTAAATGAGGATTTAGTTTTAGAATATATGTTTGGTGGTAGTAGCAAATACAGGAGAAAAATACTTTTCATTTTTTTGACATTTGTTTCTTCTTCCATAGACAGCAGCATATTCTCCCTGGATATATTTTTCTCCTGGAGCGCTTATTTCTTACAGAAACAAACACATTATGTACTTGGAGGATCGAGATTAAACACAATACAATGTATGTAACAGCCATTTTTGTAGGATGTAGCGCAAGAAGAATTATTTATTTCTTAATGTGATGTTTAAATGCAAAACAGTAGCATATCCTCCTTAGCCAGGTATATATTTTTTTGAAGGTGCTTCAGTTTTCTTTCAAAATTAAACACCCCTTTGATTGGCCTGAGTGTGTGAGTGCTTTTGGTTTTTGCAGTCCTGTGACAGACCGGCAGCTTATCCGGGGTGTGGCCGAGCTCTCGCCTTTGACAGTTGGAGAAAAGCTCCAGCTCCACAGCAGTTTAAGGGGTATGAAAATTAAGGAATAAATTAACTTGCCATCTTTGTGGTGGTTTATGGGTGACTGGTTTCCTTCTGATTTCCTTTCTTACTTGGCTACACACCCTGATTTAACTTTAGTGAAGATTTTCTAAGTGTTTTATAGACAAAACCAGCTTTACAATTGAAATCAGCCTTGTGAACGTTTGATTTATCCTTTTAATCTGGACATGATATCATGATAACATGTTAAATTTCCTCTTCTCTTCCATTTAATTGGAAGTTAGGGATAAAGATGCTGTCTGTTTTCCTTTTTTTAACTGTTGTTATATCAATTCATGTTTTTTGTTTTTTTTAAGTGATCTGGAGTTGTTAAAAGCTGAAATAAGGATGGAACATGGAGGTGACAACAGGCACAAGCAGGAACCTTCAGCACATCAAGTCAATCTCAACAGAGGAAAGCAGCTCAGATAAAAGGTAAGTGAGATACTAACCCTCTCAAAGATATTTGTGTTAAAGGAAAAGTCCGGTCGGCAAGGAAAAATCAGTGTATCATTATCCATACCTAAAACAAATACGTTCGCAGTGATTTAATGAATTTTTGGCCATTTTTGCCCAAATATAGTACGCCTCACTCCTGACATCTTCCGGCAGTGACACCATTCTCCACGGTTTTCAATTAAAATCAATGAGAGCTACTAGACACCGCTGCAATCAACAATAATCATTTAAGATTACGAGAGGACTTGACAATTAAAATTTCCGGGAGCTATAGTTAAACTGACAATGCCCACATGCATGGTAAAAGTGAAAAAACATTTTTTTTATTATGTTTTTTTTATTACTCAAACCTTTCCAATTCATGATCCTCCATGGCCGTGTTTGTTGTTCAGTTGCCAACTTGAAGAGGGAGGATTTGCCATCGAACTTCTGGCCAGAGAAAAAAAAACACGTAACAAATAGCCAACATTTCAAAGAAGAATGTTTTCAAGATGACTTAGATAATAGCGCATTGTGAAAAACACCAGATACAGCACTGGGACTTGCTCAACAGCCGATACCGCACCGTGACATCACAAACCAGTAGATGGCAGTAGTGTTCTTTGTCAAGCACGGATTCTCCGGTAAAGCATATTCCAATTAAATTACACTTAATTAAAAACAATGACCATTTATTGAACAGTATGTCATGATTTCATATTTAAAGCACTTTCAGAACTTTGAATTCTAAATATGACTGAACATTTCCTTTAATAGGTACATAGCGAAGACCAACAACAGAGAGGTGTGGGAACCACTCCCATAGCTAACTGAAACAAATTTTCTAGATCTAATTGAAAGTATCTGTGTTCCTGACAGACAGTTTTTTTTCTCCACTGTTGCTTTGTCCTCGCTCAGTATGGGAATTGACTAAAAGTCACAAATCTCCCTTCCTTAGACTAAATAAAATTGATTTCTTCAAGCTTTATTACAGGTGTTTAACAAACAAAATTGCGATCTCTTGCTGCTGATAAACAGCAGCTTATCTTAAAGGTTGAAACAAGTAATGGGAAGTAACGAAGTAAAAATACTTCATTACTGTACTCAAGTAGATTTTTCTGATATTTATACTTTACTTTACTATTTATTTTTATG
>NW_015151435.1:67424-75300 GCF_000732505.1 Cyprinodon variegatus
TAATAGAACAGACGTACATTATTTGTATTACCTTCAGTTCTACCTTTCCTCTCTGTTTTATTTAGTCCCTTTTTCTTTTTCATATTGGCAATGTTCTCAGCTGATTTTCATGCTGTCTTCAATCACTTAGCCCATTCTCACTTAGCTGATTCCTGGCGACGCAAGGTGCAGCAAAAGCAAATAACAGTCTTTCTTTTCTCTGTAGAAAAGCCATGATCTGCTTATCTTTTCTCCATTTTTCATTTGAATGAAATAATAGCTGCATAAATCATGACAGCAGACAAGAGAAAGGAGAGCAGGAGGCGGACTTATGAATCTACTTGCTCTGGTTAGTAGAGTTCGGTGCCATTATATGTTGTTGCCAAAGTCTTCTGTAACAGAAAAAAGCCTCTAGATTTCGCGCTAAAATAAAAATGATAGAGAGTCTGAAATGTCGCTAGATTTAGCGACTAAATTGGAAACAATGTTTTTCGCGCTGTCTGTTTGAAATGGTTTTCTGCTGTCTATTTGGATCGTTCGCAAATCGACTGATCCGATGTAGCTGACACTGAAGGAGACACCCTTAAAGGAGAACACCTTTTTTTTTTTTTACATTGGGCCCTTGATTTTACGTTATTACATTATGTTCTACTCACCCATATTAGTTTTGTGTCATTTGGAGCTGTTACGAAGATTTTCGGTTTTTGTTATATCCAGATAACGTCTTCCTATGGGCAACGAGTTGAATATAACAATATTACATGATGTAATAAGTAGAACATGATGTAATAATGTAAAATCAAGGGCCCAATGTAAAAGAAAACGGCATTCTCCTTTAATATTATAAGCATTCTGATAGCATCTTAATGCAAGAATTTTGTTCAAACACATAATTAATGTGCATAAATAAGTAATAGCTGTATTAACAATACATGTAAAAGGAGTTTTATGGGCCCCCCAGGAATTTGGGACCCTAGGCAACTGCCTAGTTGTGCCTAATGGTAAATCCACCCCTGACCTAATAAACAATCGAGGAGTTCTATTCAAGATGTCTTTTGTGGATACTCAGAAGTGACTGGCACCCAGCTCAAGTAAGCAACCAATGGAAACTCCACGTTAGGTAGAAAAAAAAAAAGAATGGTAAAATACGAGCTCAAGTTACAAGAACAAGCAGAAAAGACTGCAGTTCTGCATTTGGCCACAGGCCTCAATATGTGTTGTGGCACAACTTGTGTACAGATTCTCTCATTTGAGCAGTAAATCTCTGCAGGTCCTCCAGACACAGGCCATGAATAATATGTTTAAAATTATACTGCTTTCCTATTATACACTACAAAAAGCATTATCGCAATAAAATGCATTTAGGGTTGTGATGAAGATGTGACAAAATTTGAAAAACATTGAGGGTAACTGAGTGTGCAAATCATTGTACACAGCAAGATAGATGAAAATGTAAATAACTCGAAGTATTTTACTGTATTCAGAATGCACACAAGTCAGTCATCCTCAGTTCTGCTATAAACCTCTTTTCACTATTCATTCCTTCATCTTCTAATCTTTTTCCTTTTAGCTGCTTTCCCTCCCAGCTCTTCCTGTCCTGTCTGTCTTTCTTGTGCCCAGTATGGCAGATGTGTATGTGAATGTACACATGTGCACACAGCCCACGGGGGCTTCTGTTCTTGTTGTCAATCTGACAAGGAGTAGGAACAGGATTATCAGAGAGAGGCCCGCTCTCACTCGAGGCAGAAGACTGTGTGAAATCTGATTGCTCCGGAAGACTTGGGAAAACTAGAACCGTGTGAGGTTACGGTGAATTTTAAGAGGCTCAGGACACCCTGGTGTTGGAGTTAGGCAAGTATTAGACCTGGGTTAGGTTTTCAAGTATGCAATGTTGCAGACGTTTTGCTCTGCTAATGCATTCTAATAGATGCAGAATATGTGGGTAGTTCCAGATTTTCATTGAGAACACATACCCAAGTATTGCTCTACTGCAGCAAGCAAAGCTCTTTATTGATAAAAAAAGGAGCATTTTATTTTAAACAGGGTGTGCTTGCATCTGCACTCTCACCATATACCACTAGGTGGAGGTAAAACATTATATTATCAATCTAGCTGTAATTTCCAAACATTTTCACTTAGAGAATTTAGTTTTCTGGCATTAAATAAAGTATTATGAAAAAGGCAAGTCAAAGAACAAGGAGCTGTGTTTTGGGATGTAGACTGATGGATGCATCGTTCATGTCTGTCCTGCAAGCAGATATATATATATACACCCTTGTTTTTTTTCTTTTGTCTTTAATTGGTAACATCATGTCACTCTCATGCGGTTAAGCTGCTTTTTTCCAGGTTGTCTTGCCTTTTTAAAATCACATAAAGTATTATCAGTGTTCATTGCCTGCAACCAATTCATATCTTGCATGACTGAACTTTGGACTGTATTATGTCAAATGTCAACGCAAGGATTAGAATGAAGAAAATGTACAGACCATAATTCGACTTTTCGCTTCCTAAGAATCCCTGCTGTTAAATTCCTCTCTCTGTGACTTTTGGGTGTTTTTAATTGCAATTTGAAATTCTAATCCTTTCATTATTTGAGTTTTTTTCTTTTCGCCTCTATAATCTTGCAGCCTTTCAGTGAGACCACGCTGATTGCATGTTATTGCTTTGACCCCGGCAGATTGTTTCTGAAAGCTCATTTAGGGAAAATGTTCCCATCCTTTTGTTTGCCTTGATCCTCATAAGCGCTGCCAAGTTAACATCCACTGTACACATTTACTCAAATATCGCATAAGCTGTCATGTTAAAAAAGAGAGGTTTCTTAGGCATTTTTTCCAATCTTTAATATGCCTTATAATTAATAATTTTTCATAAGCAGGTAGATATTTGTTGATACAAATAATACAATAACTAAATTAACTAAGTTTTTTGACGTTATATTATTGAAATATGTACATTTGGTTTAACTCATCAGATATTTGCTTCTTCAGCCAAAATGTTAGTGTCCAAAAACCAACTAAATTGCAATGATCACAAAAAAGGATTTTAAAATTGATATTTGATATAAAAAGAACTTTTTCACAGACTAAAACACAAAAAGAATATTATTCGTTTTCTCTTCATTTTCATAATGTAATTGTCAAAATAAAATGCATAAAAAATACATAGAAATATAGAAACAAATGTCATAAAAATAAGAAAAATTAAGTAAAAATAAAAACAATAGTACATACAATTTCACATATGTGTAGCACTATCTATAGGGATAAATGTTTATGGACGGTGGGAAGAATGGCCTCTGTTTGCTACAGTTATAACATTTACATTTATAAAATAATAATGTTTTAAACTGGTTAGACATCTGTATCTTTCGTTTAAAGAAACTTATGCAGAAATAGTAAATAAATAGATAAACATTAAATGGTAAAGAATTTGAAAAATCTGTAAAAAAAAAAAAAAATATGGTTATGGTTACAAAGTTGATACCTTTTCCACTTACATAAAATCTCAATCTTGGAAAAATTTCTAATATTTTCGGGAATGTATTATAAATTAATATTGAACAAAGTGACAAAATAAACAAGGTCATCATTTGAATAACAATTCACGACAGGAACACTATTATTTATGGCTGATATATTGGAATATTTAGAAAAGAAAACAATTTTTTCTAATGTAATAATTAGAATTAGTCCTATTTCTAATATATGTTTCACTAAATCCCTTCAGTTTTATTTTAAATCACATTACAACTTGTAATGATTTTTTTTTTTCTAGAATAAGACTAGTTTCGTCTTTTGTCACTAGCTGAGATTATGTGGTAAACACCGGTTGAAGAATATGCTTTGCAGGATTGAGAACTCAGCATCTTGTGCCCGGGAGCCGAAATGGGGCGTGACGCACTGCATGCCCTGGTACGTTCAGGCGCAAAGCTTTTACCGTCTCCCTGGAAACCCAAAAGGGAGCCACTGGCAGGCAGCCTGTCATGGATTCAGGTAGAAACAGGGGCATCCTTCGTGTGAAAAGCCAATGCAGAGCCAACACAGTGGGGGGGCTTGTGTGTGTTGGGGGGGTAATTTTGAAGTCTGCAGGCTTAAAAGTGTTGATAACTGTGGATTAGCTTTGCCTCTCCCTCAGGCAGTTTGACAGTAGTGTGGTCTCTGCCTCTTCTACCTTCCCTCGTTGTGTTTGTGCCAAATACAAAGATGCACGGATGTGAACAAAAAAGAAAGCAGTGATGTCTCTATTTGGAAATCTGTTTGAACTGAGGACTACTTCAACTCAAACAGATGGTAGACGATGAAGTAAGTGTTTAAACAGCTTTATTCAGTTTGTTACTTTTTTCAATCCTAACCGTAGACCACTATTTCACCACATAACGCATGTACAATACCTGTCTCTTTCATCTGCAACTTAGAGAGCTGCTGTTTTGAGAATTATTTGATTTTTTATTTTGCTGATCATCAAAATAAATGCTACTGAAACTCGTTAGAGGAACACAGCACATCATTGAACTTCAGTTTTCAAGTCTTGCTACAGATTAGTATTTGATTAAAGGCCTGAGCTTTGCTTTAGTTGTTTTAAAACATTAATATGCTCTGATCTGATTAAATCGTAACTTTAGCAGAATGTTTATTGTCATTTTCCTGCTTGAACGTTAACCTTTGCCCCCCATCTTGTGTCTTTTGAGGAAGTTCCTGCAGGATTATTCAGCTCCATCTATCTCCCCATAAACTAAGCCTCTACGCCCCTGAACAAAAAAGCATCCCCACAGTCTTTCCCAAATTTAGCCATAAAGAGATTCAATGTGTTCTTTAGTTTTTTCAGGATTTCCTGTGTCTTATTTTTCACAGTTTTCTTAATTGGGACAACAATGTATCATTGTCCTTCCACTTCCCTCCTCATAATATGCCACCTTGTACTGGTTTGTTCAGTTAAATCCTGATAAAATGCATATCATTATGTTATTGTACTTTAAAAAAAAAAAAAAAAAATGATAAAACCCGTCAGGGTACTGTATCTTTTAGCATACCTTTATTCATAGATTTAAGCATGTTTTTTTTTTCACACTGTGCTTTTATGTTGATTTGTGCACAAAAGCAAAAAAAAAAAAAAAAAAAAAAAAAAAAAGATAAAACCCGTCAGGGTACTGTATCCTTTAGCATACCTTTATTCATAGATTTAAGCATGTTTTTTTCACACTGTGCTTTTATGTTGATTTGTGCACATAATCATTTATTTTATGTGTCCTGGTTGGATCCCTTCCACTGCTACTACAATAAGCAGGCCTTTAAACATATCTATTGGAATGATTAAAATCCTTTTTTGGCTTTAAAATGTTGCAGTCATTTACGTAATAGAACATTTTTAAAGGGAAATACAAAATATTTTGACCCAGTACATGATAATAAAAAGTATATGCTTAGTTCGCTCAAATGTTTTAAGGTATGAATTTGTAGTTGTTCTGTTAAATCACGCTACTCAGTCTGCTTTGCTGCACCAAAGCCAAGTGATGAAACCCTAATGATTCATCATAAACAACTTAATTTTAATTTTGCCCCTTTGCACTTTGTGGTGAATTTATTTCATATGATCAAATGATTCATGTTGCAGCTGACTTTACTTAAGAGGAGCAGCTGCTCTGTTCATAAAAGAGATATCCTGTTTGAAAGCCAGAAAGGAAAGTGTCGTACATGTACCCAAAATATATCAATTTTTTTTTTTTTTTTTTTTTTGTACCACCACATTTTTCTAGCAGCCTTCTTTCCATAATGGATTTTCATAAAGCTTTTATGTGCTGACTCAGATTTCTGGCCAATTCTAGCTTGGCTATACAAGGTATTTTTTATAATTTATGTTTAAAGTAAAAATGTAACTTAAGAGCGGTAAGATGGAGAGCATTTGTTTAAGGTCAATGTAACACTAGAATTTACTGAATAAAGATAATTATACTTTACCAATAAAATCCAACGGAAAAATACTTATATAAATTGCATAGACCAGACAGCAGAGTAAAAGGATGTTGTTTTAACAGTGAATAATAAAATAATTAAAATTTATTTCCCCAAAAAACTGTTAATTTTTTGTTTTATTTTATGTAGATATTAGCTAGAAAATATTACAAAAATCTGATTCAATATTTTCTTTTTATATATTTACAATGAGTATATTTAAATTCATGAATGAATGTTTGTTTAGTACATTTGAAAATAAAGCTCTATTTGTTTGTTTTTCCTTATTTTTATGCATTTTTCTAAGGTGCACATTGTGTGACCACTTTGATTATAACCTTTTGCTGCTGTAACACCACAGTTTCCCCATTGTGGGACAATAAAGGGATTACCTATTCTATTCTATTCTATTCTATTCTATTCTATTCTATTCTATTCTATTCTATTCTATCTATTCTATTGAATACCGCAGGATATGATTATTGACCAGAATTGATTCTTCTAGTATTTCACTGGTGTGTCCAAATGTTCTACATTACGTTTAAAACAAGCTATATCATGATATTTTTTTCTGATATAAGTTGTGTTAAGATAGTGAGCAGGACCATGGTATTTTATTGCATAACACATTATTTTCTGAAGAAACTCAACAACTTTATATATCTCTGAAGCTCTCTGTAATTGGTGCTTGGCTTTTCGTTACTTTTTTAAACTGATTAGAGGAGCTTCCCTTTTTGTCTTTTTTAAGATGAAAAGATTCTCTTTAACCTTCCCGGTACTGTGGTAATTTCACATAAAATTTCCCATTTGAATTATATCACTTGAAATGTATTGTCTGACAGTTGCATTATCAAAAATTATCCAAAAAAAAAAAAAAAAAAAAAATATATATATATATATATATATATATATATATATATATATATATATAAGTTATTGTTATACCACTTGTTGTAGTTGCAGCTTGCACTAAAAAAAGAAACCCTAACCCAAATTGTTACTGTGGATCAGGGTTAGTTACGTTTCTTCTCAGATTCCCACATTTTCTTTCGTTACCCCTGGTTTTGCTGTCTTAATCTAGCTTTAAATCACTCTCATTTAGCCAAAAAGCTTCACTCTAAAGACTTACGGCACTTACTATTTGTTTTATATTTGCAACTATTCTATGACATGAAAATCCAAGGTTAAAAGGTGATATTAACAAAAGAAATTCCTCAATGCTATCTTTATTCTTTATCATTATGTTCTTCCCACCATATTCCCTGATTTTTATCATTATCAAACTAACATGGCAGAAGGCTGCTAAAACTGAGCCTGATTCTCCTGCAGGTTTCTTCCTATTGGAATTGAGTTTTCCTCTCCACTGTTGCTGCACGCATGATGGATGTAAATTACTGCAGAGTCAAAAACATAATGCAAGCAAATGTCTGCTGCAACCTAATGCTCATCCAGGTGAAGCTAATCCTGCAAATACAATGACTTAATGCAATCAGCTGGGTCTCCTTAGATAGAAAACGTGTGACCAATCTTTCTGTATGCTTTGATTGAAATGTCTGTGTAAAGTGCCCTGAGTTGACTTGTTGTGAATATAAATGAACAGAACTGAAATGAAAGTGAATCAATGCGTAAACTTTAAATGTTATGCAAAAATAAATATAATAGCCCTGCAAAGATAAAATTTCAGTCCTTTCTGACTGCTATATATATTAAAAATATCAATGATGCAATAACTGCTAACCATGTATATGTGTATCTCTTGGATATTTACTTGTATATCTAATTTGACTTTTACAAGTTAAGAAGTTGAAAACTGAAAATCATATATCTTAAATATATAAACTTTGAAATGGTCATGGTACAGGATGAGACTTAAATGATAAGACAGACTAAAGGCATCCTGGTTTAATAAATATTAGAAACATTGTTTTTGACTTATTTAAGAAGGAAAG
>NW_015151435.1:75747-107025 GCF_000732505.1 Cyprinodon variegatus
TTTATTAATTTATTATTGGTGGCAAAATGTTACCTAGTCTATTTTGAAAGTTCCACAAAACAACAGGTTTACGATGATTATAACCAGTTACTTTAAGAACTACGTTTTTAACTTGATGGCTGAGTTTTTACACACTGTTACATTAACAAATGTATATACACCTCCCTCTTTATTGGAACACACTGAATTTAAAACAGAACTTTTATTGTAGGGATATTTGAAAGTGTCAGTGGGAAATATGGGAAATGTTTTCCATAATATCTTTTAACTAATTTATATTTTATCTAATAAACCAAAGAAAAGTATAGTAGTCTTCTTTTAGAGAAAACTACAGCAGACCAGAAAAATGCAACAGTGTGTAAACTGAGTCTAAATTCACCTCCTGCAGTTTCACTGTGGTTGCAGACATGTGTTGAAGATCAGCAAATCATCAATTTCCATATTTATACTGCAGTTTTCCAGTAGGATATTAAAGGTAAATAAAACTAGCCTGGTGTAAAGCTTCACTTTCATTGCAGCCAAACCATTTTGCACAGCGCCCATCAAAGTAACAACATAAACTGGATTCTCCATGGTGAGAGCCAGTAGCCTCTGCATTCTATGTAGATCACAACCCACCCACTAATTGCATATGCAGTTTTTGTTTGCACAAGCATTTGACGTGATGGTATCTGTCAATCAATCCAGGAGGCTCACTAGCAACTGACTAAGAAGTGATTACAATTTGTTTTGAAATTAAATGTCCCTTACCTGCTGCAGCAGCAGCCTCTCTCTCTCTGACAATGTTGCAAAGATTTTGCAATACAAAGGTATAGCCAACACTGGACATTTGTTTAAAGCAAAAAATCTAATAAACAGCTAAATGTTTTCTAAGGGGAAGGAAATGAAGATACGTTTATTAAAGTATTTAGAGGGTGGAGCACAGTAAATACTATTCCCAAAACCAAGAAATATAAAAAAAATGGATAGGCATTCTGTAGGTAGCTGAACACAATAGTAATTGGGTGTTCATTTGTATGAAGGTAACAAAAATGTTTCATTTTTTACATTGTTGATTATTACATTGTTTGCTTTTGTTTATCTTGGATATAGCATTCTTTGCTTAGTTAATTATGAACGCATATGCTGATCAACTGTATCCAAGGAAATGTTGATGACATGGGCAACAGATTTTCAAACAGAGCAAAGTTATTAACAAGTAATATAAACATGCAAGAGATTTTAAACTCATTCATGTACTATATTCACCGCATTTTGTAACTGCAAGAGGCATCAGAGAAAACTGCTACACTTGCAGCCATTATTACTTTATGTCACTTCTAAATCTTCCTCTGTCTGTGTAAAGTGTGGTCTTTAATGCTGGTTTGTCTATTGTTGATTGTTGCTTTGAAATAGTTTCACTGACTTGATATGAAAAAACATTTCATCCTAAAGTATTTGCCCTAAGGTCTGCTTATCAAGCAAAATGTCTCAAGAAATGCCTCAGATAATGTTGTGCTTTTCTTTGTCGCAGGTAAAACTACCCTGCATTTGTCAGATCATTGTTTGCCTTACAGATGGCATTACATCAATTTAGCACTCTTCATTTGGGATCTTGATTCAGTAGATCAGACCCTTATTCTGTTAATTTATAAGTACTGGAAAGAGGCCTACATTAAGTAATGGTATTTATTCGGTGTTGTATGTTTAGGGTGAAGAAGTCTAAATTTGTGCCCCTCTCAGATCAAGGAGAGACTAACCCAGTGGCACCCTATTCTTAACAAACAGCTTATTGAGCTGTGTTTATACCCCCTCACCTTGCAGCAATTATGCCATGCAGAGCCTATTTTGCAGGGAAGAAAGGAAACGAGTGGTAAATATTCTTTGGCATTTTAACAAAACTATGCACGCAGGCAAACACATGCACAACTTGCAGACGGATCACAGCCCCCACTGCTGTCATCAAATTAATTCATTTTGGATTTCACAAATATGACCTGTGATTGCTGGTTGTCAGTGAGGGTATGGGGTGCGGGGGTGGGTCAGTCAGAGGCTGATACATGAAATGATTGGGAGAGTGCAGCGTGTTCCCATTATCTTGTCCCTTGCATTGTAATTATCACTCCTGCTCTTTCTGCACCACTGCTCCCATCTCTCTTTGCCATTGTAATTGTGATTGACTGGTGTGGCGGCCAAAACAGAGCAGCCTGAAAAGGCATCAGACCCACATCTCATAACTGCCCCACCATTTGATCTCCTTCTTCACACTGACTGCTCCTCTGCGTTGTCCCTGTCCCTCTCGTATTTTTTCAGGTTGAAGGGAAGTGGCAGCTCGATGATAAGAAATCTCGCTTGTAGAGGACTGCAGATTCGACATGCCAAAGGGATATTATTCAGTGTTTTCCTATTCAGTGTGACTGAATATAATTACAGTTTATGTTCAACCCAAGCATGAACTGATAATACATGCTTTCAATAGTGCCTAGCACTACTCAAACATTACGGACATTTATAATAGCTCCACTCTTTGCCAAACTGGTCACAAAAAGAAATGGCCCCTACTTATACAGCACCTTTTCAATTTAGGATATACAAATGACTTTACCAGACATTCAGTCATTGACCCATTCACAGCAGCATTCACACACTGATGGTGGTAAGCTATATTGTGGATGCAGCTGCCCTGGGGCACACTGAAGGACTTTTTATACTAGGTGTGCCAAGCTCATTGCTGCACACCGAAACCCATTATTTTTGATGGCTGGCACTGGTGGAGTTATCTCTGGGGGGGGCTATCCATTCAAAATAAACGTATAGCAAAAACCAATCAAACGTACACTAGGTTATCACACCAGTATATTTTTATGCATGCCAACAAGGAAAAACAATATAAAAACACTTTATAAAAGCAACATAATTTCATGTACAGGTTTACCTTTTGTACATAAATAGTGCCCTTCAGAGGCTTTGTGAAGGCTTTTGTTTTGCATGGTTCAATATTGTGTCACAAAACGAAAGAAATAATGTACCATTTTAATAATGGCAAGCTATTAGACAGCTTTATATTTTCTTAATATATAAAAACAATTTATTTTCTGAGAATGTGTTTATTGAAGAGAAACTATGCAAATAAACAAACATATTGAAAAAGTACATTTTATATATATTAATTTCCACGTAAATCCCTGATTGTTCATGCGTCTTTGCCTTTTCTAAAAAATGTTTTAAATCAGTCCTACCTGTCTTTATCCATGCTGGGTCAGATCCTGATGTTAGACAAAGCAGGCAGGGAAAGCAGAATAAAGCGTTAGCGTCACTGCATGCAGTTAGCCAAGACTTGCTAAACCAGGTCCTGGAGAAAGACGGTGCATAGTGTACCATCTCGATCTGTGATTTGGATTGCTGATTAATTTTGATAGTTGGCTGGCCAGGAGCAAATGGTTTCACCTCCAGCTTCTCTTGGCATGTTTGCGTCCCTTCCACGGGTCACCCGCACAACAACTATGAAATCCTTCCACCTCAGGGCATAGCCTTGGTGTGCCCAGAGCTCTCCTATACTTCTGTATTGCAGAGGAGCTACTGCACATGTACAACTTTTAACAAGAGTCAATGGGCAAACATTTTTGCGCCCTAGGGTGTAAATACATCACTAATCTGATGAAAAATGAAATTATGCTTTACTTGTCATTAAAGATTAAATATTTATCTTGCACATCAAAAAAATGTATATATCAATATATTTCGAAATATTTTTTATAAATATAGATTATTAAATATTAATTTTATAATTCAATTTCATTTTTTGGTTTTTTTTTGGCCAGCCGCCAGTGGTTTGTAGCTGTGCCAAGTAAAGTCCAGTGCATTGCTATGCAGGCTTTTGTGTCAAATTTTGACCGTTCAATTCTGACTGAGATCCACAGTAACAAATGCAGTAACAAATGAACAAATGCACACTTAGCTAATAGAAACTGGGAAAGACCAGAAGACAAAAGGAAGTAGAAGCTATTGCTGCATGTGTTTGAATTATCCAAAGCATTATATGACCAAAGTTTGTAATTGCATTTGCTGTGGAAACAGAACTCTAGCTTTCACAAGATCGAACTCCTTGGTCTGCTCTTGACCCAGGGTTTGGTGCATCTAGGGCCACCATCTTGCTGCTCCTTTTCTCTAAACAAGCTGGACTAGTGCTGACAAATTGCTGACAACAAACACCCACCCATCTAGCCATCACAGCACCAACCAGCCAGTGGAGAGTAGCACACATGGGCACAAACCACATTTTTCTGAATGGCCCCTAACAGAGACCCCTGATCAAGACCCCAGAGGCCCCTGACAGAGACTGCTAAATTGAAAGTAGGCTATCGCAGTTAATAACACCCTAACAAAGGAGGTAAAAACAGAAGATTGGTGCTTTAGAAGCTGGTTGTTCAGAAGTGCTGTATCCATTCAAAAAATTTGGTTGATAAGGGAGCCAAAGGAAAGAGGTTAGATGGGGCCGACGTCTTGCCTCAAAATGCATCACACAGACTTAAACGGCATAACCTACAACTGTCATCTGGTGTAAAGC
Organism: Cyprinodon variegatus; assembly: GCF_000732505.1. Lineage (NCBI taxonomy): Eukaryota > Metazoa > Chordata > Actinopteri > Cyprinodontiformes > Cyprinodontidae > Cyprinodon > Cyprinodon variegatus. The sequence goes on from NW_015151435.1 coordinate 80,294, forward strand.
AACTCCTGAAGCAGACACAAAATATAATGCATATTTCCAAAGGGGAATTGACAAAAAGGAATTTATTAGCTAAAAGAGAAGTTTGCTTTTCATGTGGAAATCAACATCTAAGAGCCCAAAAAAAGAATTGATAGGAAAAGAATCAAAGTTGCTTTAGGTGCAATGTAGTTTTGAAAAATTTCTTATATAGACCAAAATATGTGTCAGTACCACCGCCACCAACTATCAAGAAATTTCAGAGCACTCAGTGCATCGCTCTGTCGATCAGCTTTATGGATATGCTAATTTCAGTTTCCAGCAGGGCCATGGACTATCTGCTTTATGAGGCAGCAATTCATACAAAGACCCTTACTATGTGCAGTATTGTAGCAGTATTGGGTTGCTATAGCAATAATTACTCAGAGAGATTAATTCAGTTTAGTGGTAGCTTCCGTGCCCCGTACACCGCACTACTCTGGAAGGCATCCTCTTTTATTCAACCACACCCCTTTTGTAGAATCGTCGAGGAGACCTTATTAACGTACCTACCTTCCAGACTCATGCATAGACAACAAGTACTTCCGATTATAACAGAAACTCTGATCATACAATAGACATAAGAACAGTAACAAATAAAACATGTAACTTAATAACATGGAAAAGATTGACATTAACTGGCAGCTTCTAATACTGAACATGCTGCCCAGTGCATGCTGGGAAAACTAACTTCTGCTTCCCCAACACACTACATAGCCGCCACCTAGGTGGTTAGTTGTCCCCAGCAACCCACGTGTCGACAACAAAGTCTCTAAGGTATTGGGGAAGTTGACGTTGTTGACCTGGCCTAGCGGTTTCTTTGCTAGTTCCTGGTGGTGGGGTAAGGGTCTGGGACTGGTCCTGAGCCCCTGACCCCTCCATCAGCTTGGATAAAGGGCGATAAGGTGCTAGCCGATCCCTATGAAGCACCACCACCCAACCTCGGTGGACAACATCTGACAGTCTCTCAAGCACAGTGCAGGGGGCCAATCCATTGACTCATCAGCTTGGGGGACAATCCCTTTTTGCGTTCTGGGCTGTAAACCCAGACCCGTCCACCAGGTGCAAGGTCCTCCCCTTTACAGCGAGAATCGCAAGCCCGCATCTGTCAAGACCCAGCAGCTAGGCCTGCCTTGTCAGTTCATGCCCCAAGCGAAGCCGTTCCTTCAGGTTGATGCAGTAATCCAAGCCTTGCCCTCCCCCAACTTCTGGTTCTGGGGGAGCGCCAAACACCAAATCCACAGGAGTGCGGAGCTCACGTCCAAACACAAGAACCATGAGGGTGCACTTAGTGGACTCCTGGACAACTGTTTGATACGCCCACAAGACCAAGGGCAAGTGCAGGTCCCAGTCTCCCTGCTGGCAACTGATCAGGATAGCAAGCTGGGTGGCCAAAGTGCGGTTGAAGCGTTCCACCAACCCGTCATTTTGTAAGGTGTAGAGATGTAGTGCGAGTCTTCTTGATGCCCAATCGTTGACAAACTGCATTGAACTCTTCAACCTCAAAGTTCTGACCTTGGTTACCATGTAACTCCTCTTGCACCCCAAACCGGCAGAACATCTCATTGACCAGGCACTCAGGAGTGGTGGCAACACTCTGGTCCGGAACGGCATATGTCTCAGGCCACTTTGTGAAGTAGTCCATGACCACAATTACGTAGCGGTTCCCTTTGTCGGTGGTGGGGAAGGGACCAAGGATGTCGACCCCCACATGGTCTGTTGGAGCTCCCACCTAGTACTGCTACATGGGGGTATGAGAGCACCGAGTTGAACCCTTCTGGGCAGTGCAGGAGTCACACTAATGAACATAAAGTTCTTCATCCTGCCGACACCCTGGAACCCCAGTAAAAGCGGGCCCGGAGCTGGTGCAAGGTCTTGGCAACCCAAAAGTGGCCCGTCCCAACTGAGCCATTGACCAGTTGGAGGACCTTGGGGAGAAGCTTGCATGCCACCAGGAGCTGGAAGATGTCATGGGTACCCCTGGGGGCCTGCCAATGGTGGTAGAGGAGACCATTCCTAATGGTAAGGCTATGCCACTGGCCGTAGAGGCACTTGGTTTCTGGGTCTCACGCAGAAACTGCTGCCCATGTTGGTCATTGTCCTGCCCCTACCCAGTCCCGGACTCGGGAGAGTACCGGGTCTCGACTCTGGTCGTCTTGGAGCTGCTGAGAGTCTATTATTGCCAAGCAGTTGTCTGTTATAGCTGGCAAGGAAACTGGAGGGCTAGCATTGTTGTTGCTCACAGAGGTGGACTGCAAAGCTGCCACCCTGAGGGTCGCTGTTTCTCGTTCCTTAACGCGTTGACAATGCTGACATTCACCCTCCTCACAGGGATGTCGTGACAAAGCATCTGCGTTGGCATGAAGGCGACCCGCCCGATGACAGATCTCAAAGTTGTAGTCCTGTAATGCCTCCAACCACCTGGCCAGCTGCCCTTCAGGTACTTTGAAGTTGAGGAGCCAAGTGAGGGAGGCATGGTCAGTTCCATACTGCGGCAATACTATTCAGACTCATGGTGAGACAACAAGTACTTCAGATTATAACAGAAACTCTGATGATACAACAGACATAAGAACAGTAACAAATAAAACATGTAACTTAATAACCTGGAAAAGATTGACATTACCTGGCAGCTTCTTATACTGAACATGCTGCCCAGTACATGCTGGGAAAACTAACTTCTGCTTCCCCAATACACTACAGTATTGACTGCACATAGTCTTCAGTTCACAGTCAAACATTCTTGACAATCTTTTTTTTCCTCCACTGAATTTTCTGTATAGCGCTTGTGTGCAGCTCATCTGCCATGTTCTTTAGCAATTACCTTTTTCCCCCCCAGATTCCTTGTTGAGGGTGTCCTTGAATCAGTGCAATATTAATACTTGTTAACACAAACTCAGGACTGATACCACTTTTTTGTTTAATATTGTTTTGAATCTGATGGCATTAAAGCAAAGATGATTTTAGATGTAGGGAAAAGAAAAAAAAACTCTACTGCATCTTAGTCGTTCTGGATTCTGTATTTTTATTTTTAATGACCAGCCTTTTATTTAGTTCTTCTATAACTCAGTATCTCCCAGTACCAAGTACCTACTTGTACTTCGTTTAAAGAAAACTGGTATTAGTGCATCTCTATTAAAAATATTTTTTATATTTATCCTATGTAATATTAATTTCTTTTTTAGACCACATTAATTCTGTAAATTCATTAGCTATCAGTTATACTCAATAAAATCAGAACCTCTTAACATCCACCTCATTTTGGGTAATCCTCACCTATTCTGCATACCCAAATGGAAAAGCAAATAACTAAGGAACTGTAAGCCCAAACCAAGCTCCATCAGTTCAAACATGACTGAAAGTTTTTTTTTTATTATTCTTGGAAATGATAGGTATTTTTTTGAACAGCAGTTATAAAGCATTCTTATGAAAAGGCAGGTCTCATTGTATTAGATTTGTTCTACATCATGTCGACCACAAATGCAGAATATTTCAGACCTAGAGCTATAACAGTCCCAGAGCTGTGGTGTTTTGAACTTTTGGTGTCAGCTTGGAACTGCATGCAATGGCTCCACCTGCAGTTGTCTGTGTGTCTCAAGCCTCTAATGCGGTACCCCTTTAAATAAACTACACATATTTGGGCTCATTCATTGGCTACAAAGCCCAACACCCCACGTGGTGTTAACCAATAACAGCAGAGAATATAACGTCAATAATATCACGCGTCACTGGCTGGCAGGAAGTGAACCGGCAGTGAATCAGAGGTGAGATTTCGGGGACTATGGCTCTGTTCAAATTAATGGGCTGCGTTCTCAGAAGGCCAGATTTGAAGCACTGTTCTGTCAGCGTGCAGCACTGAGGTCTGTTCGGATTCCTCGTTATGCGGCCTACAAATGCATCCTTCTTTTCGCCCGATTTGAAGGACGTGTCCGATGTATCCTTGCTATCCTTGGATATCCCAGGATTCATATCGAGACCAAGCAAGCCAGCTGCTCCGGGATCAGAGGAAATGGTACTTGGTGCCGAACAATGGTGACTATTGGAAGTTCAGTTTAATATAATACAAGTATGTGAATAGTTCCACCTGAAATTAAGGAAAATAGTTGTTTTAATGGTTATTGAGTCAGATATGTGGCGGTAATGTTTGGTTTATCTAAATGTTCTTATCTGTTACTGTGTAAATGGGTTTGGCTGTAATTTAAGGACAGATTCTAATATATCTGCAGGGTGGGGACTATAAATCTGATAGGATTTTTATTTTTTTTATTGCTGTTTTGCACAATATGCTTAACTAAGTATTTTTTGTTGTTGAATATTAGAGATTTGGCAGATGTATAAGAATAACATAATAGTGTAGAGTTAAAATATAAACAATAAAATACTGTACTGTAAAGTGTTTCAACAATATCAAACTGTGCACCTGGAGAATAAATTTCGATTTTCTCATCATGGAATATTTGCTGGATAACCTTTAATCTGTGGACCCTTATGGACGAATGGAGTATAAACAGATGAAGATTGGATCTATAAAACGGCTTCCTGATGCCTTTAAAGGTATGTAGCTGTGGCTGCTTTGTTTGTTTACATTTCGACATGCTGCATCTGTTTCAATTGTGCTTTGGTGCTCGCTGTGTCCATAAAATGATCTTAATGGTTGAATTGTGGAGAATCTAAGCTTTCAAATGATGTCTAACATGTCTATATTGCTAAACATTTTACCGGTGGAATTTTATGCATTATTAACCCCACTTAACATCCCGGTGGATTTAAAGAGGCTAAAGCAAACACTTAAAATACAGTATATACATTTGTGCCACGGCCTGCAGCATTTGATATATAATGTTTTAATTTTATCAAAAATATTTACTGAAATAAATAATATTATTGATAATATACTTATTTATTGGAATTGACCTATGCAATGTTGTGTTAGTTGATAGTTTAAAAGAAGTTCAGTTCAATCTGTCATGATCTTGCCTTTGTGGACTTTTTGGTTCCTTTTAAATTTCTTTTTGAGTTTTCATTAATATTTTTATTTATGTCTTTTCCCGTTTTCTTGGTAATTGGTTTCTTTGCCATTTTGTTTCACTGTAGTTGTTTTCAAGTTATATTTAAGCAGTGTTGGGATTTTCGTGTTGCATTCTGTTGCCCCCTTGTGCCAGTCTCCTTCACCCTAGCTCCCTTCTAGTTGCTTCTAACCACACCTGCTCCCCGTCAGCTGATTACCCTAGTCTTTGTTCTGTCCCCCATACATACACATCCTGTCCAGTGCCTCAGTGCTGGTTTCTCATCATTACTTTACTTCTCATGTGTGTCTCCTGGTTTTTGGTTTTCTGTATCTACTTCTCAGATTTTGCTTCTTTTGCCTTTTTGCATCTTCATTAAATTAGCAAAAACTAATCTCTGCCTCCTTCTACTCTGCGTTTGGGTCCATTATCACATCCACAATCTTTGACACACACACAGATAAAAATTAAATAGCTCACGTTCATACAGTACTTAATTTTTTCAAAAAATGAACAAAGTCCACAAAACTGTAAATTAATAGGTTCATTTGGAAAATAAAGCAGCAATCCTATACAACAGAACCTCATATTTCACCCTTTAAATGTGTGATAATAATATATAGAAAGAATTGGAAAATAATTGATGCAGTCAAGTTATACTGGATGTCCAGTGAAGCCTTAGCCCATTCAGGTCCTGCAGAAAAGATGTCTCAAAAATTGTTTCTTACGTTCATCAATCAGTGGCAGATATTTCCCAAGATAGCCCTGATACTTTAACTCGATATGTCAATTTGAATTTTAAGTACATCTGGCTAACATATGGACTTGTTTCTTTAGTCCCGGTGGGCACAGTTTGCACAAAAACATAAGTTCTCTGTCTGAGTCTTTCTTTGTTAGTTCATAAAACTCTGCAAGCGCTCTGCAAAACCCGCATCGAAATACCAGTACTGTAGATCTGATTTGTACTAGCAGTAGACATGGTGGTCTGTCATGCTATTTGCCATAATAAAACCAGACATTATCCATCGAAAAGTGTCATTATCAATTAAACAGGAACACGAGCTGTGTGCATCGCTAAATTTTCTCAGAGTAAATGTCCCTCTTGTTCATGTTCATTACTTAAAAACTGATCTGTTCCGTTCACTAAAAATAAGAATACATTCAGTGAACGCTGTTCATTGAAGGTGTTCATGCACAACACTCGACCTATGAAGATACTTGAGTTCTGGACTCTGCTTTGTAACGTGGGAGCAAACAAGTCAAAATTTTCCCTACTAATCTTCTTTGGGCTTTAAAATGCCAGTGTTGCCCTGCGACAGGTCTGAATGATACACCTTGTCAGAGAGGGAAGTTCATAAGCAGCCACTAAGAGTGCCATCGATTGAGCTGCCGTGAGCTGCGGCGGGTAATGGATTGGATTTATTCCTCTCTGGATAAGGCCCCTTCACACGTGTAGATGTGCTTACATGCAGAGACAGCATGCAATGTGCACAAACTATTTGTGCATGTGCATTAGTTTTTCACAGGACACACATGAATCATGTAATGTTTGCTAACACTGCTCACGCTGGCCAGTCTGAAAGTGGTGACATTGTGCAGACATTTTGAGAGCTGGAATGAGATGCAGTGATTTATTGTCAGCAGCTGCATGGACAGGAAGGGGAAAAATACAAGACAAGGAAGAACTACTTTGACAAATGTCCTGATATCTATCAGACATCTGTCTGAGCTTATTTTAGCAGTGAGAGATGAGTATCATCTAATCTATAGTTTTGAGGAGAAGAGGGGATCAAACTTTGATGGAAGATGTTTTTCTTGTTGAAGAGTCGCAGCCGCCTGATGAATGCATATTTTTCTTCTAGTTTCTTTGTGGTCTAGGTTTTACAAACAGATATTATGTAAATCCTTTTCAGCAAATCATTGGACAACATTTCAAGGACCATTTCGATGACAACAATAAATAAACTGTTAGATATATAAAACTTGGTTAAAGCAGGGGTTTTCTTGCTCCTCAAAAGGTTAAAGGCAATGCATCATGACTGTGAGATTTACAAAAGGTGTTCTAAAAGCTGATAAGACTGATCTATTTGTCAGGAGTATTACAAATAATAGCTACAAGATAACAAATATGATTTAGGAAATATTTGTGTGAATCCATCTTTAACCATACCCCAAGGCTGTTGCTTAATAGCATGCATGCATGTGGGTGACAGTATTTAAATCTGAGCTCTTTGTGATGTTAAAAATGTTAGCGGGTTGTTGATCAGATGTTTAAAATGCATCATTGTGCTGTAATCTGCTAAGCAGTATCAGCCGTGAAGCTGCATCTTCTTTGGTCACACAGCCCACCTGCCGTGCATCAGTGCACATTCTGCATGACCACTGATGGACCATGACAGCAGTGGCAGGGGTAAAAATAACCTGAAATGTACCGTGCATGCTCAACTCTGACAAACTCTGATCTTCCAGCTCTGCTTGTTCAGAAATGCGCGCCGAGTCTGTGCTTCTCGCTCCACACAGATGGTTCACTCTAAGCAGTATCGGTCTTCCTGCCCTCACTACCTAATAAACTATATGTGGCTGATCATCCTCTGCCAAGCTTAAAAAATCCCTTCGTCTAACTATCAAGATTTTATTTCTTCCAGCTCACAAGATGTTATATTAAACATTCTTTAATTTCTACCAAAATGGTATTTTTGGATAAAGAGCCAGGTGAAAATGTATATACGTACATCTTTAAATATAACTTTCTCATTGTTCTCGCTTCGATTTTTAAAAAAAATCGGATGTAAATGTTTCTTTGTATTGTCGTTAAAACGTTTTCTCTATTTCCTTTAAATATTTCAACATTTTAGTTAGCATATTTATTAAATTTATGTCTGGGTTTTCATGGCATTACAAGGCAATTATGTAGGTTATCTCTGTATTTTTTTTATGTCAAAACCCTGTGAATTTAAATCTACTTTGACCTCTAAAGCAATGATGAAATGCATGGCAACATTCTATACCCGGCAATTGTAGTATATGGGCAAGAGCTGTCAGTCTGGTAAAGAATCTGGGTGTTATTCGAAATTGTAAAGGTAAACATTTTTTTTTTATTTTGCAACATAAAACTGACTAAAACTAGACTAAAGTTTTCGCACATTTTAATGACTAAAATGCAACTAAAACTAATAATCGTTTTCATCCTGAAAACTAAGGCTAAGTCTAAATCTAAGATGGCTTTTAAAAACAACACTGGTTATGAATAAACACGGCTAAAAAAAATTAAGCAAGCACATTTAACACCACAGTATAACTTCAATCAACTTCTGTGAAATCAAACTGTCCACTTAGGAAGCAACACTGATTGAAAATCGGTTTCATATGCTGTTTTGCAAATAGAATAGACAACAGGTGAAAACCACAGACCACTTCTCAATACCTATGCTTTCTGGCTTATGTTTTGCTCACTTTTGAATGTTGGTGGTGCTCTCACACTCATGGTAGCATGAGAGAGTCTAAAACCAACACAAGGGGCTTTGGTAGTACAGCTAATCGAGAAGGTCAGCCTAGTGAACAGGGGCTGGAGGTGCTACCAGGAGACAGGCCAGTGCACCAGGAGACATGGAGCAGGCCGTAGTGGCGCAACAACCCAGCAGCAGGACCGCTACCTCTACCTTTTTGTAAGTAGGAACAAGAGAAGCACTGCCAGAGCCCGGTAAAATGACTATTAGGTACCAAGATGAGATACTCATATCTGTTGTGAGACCGTATGTGGTGCGGTTGGCCCTGGGTTTCTCCTAATGCATGGCAATTCTAGACCTCATATTGCTGGAGTGTGTCAGCATTTCCTGCAAGATCAAGGCACTGAAGCTATGGAGCGGGCCCCCGGTTCCCCAGACATGCATCCGGCTTAGCTTATCTGGGACATCATGTCTCAATGCATCCATGTCAAATTACACCACAGACTGTCCAGGAGTTGGCAGATGCTTTAGTCCAGGTCTAGGAGGAGATCTCTCAGGAGCCCATCTGCCACATATAGGCATGTTGAGACCAGAAACAACACTGAGCCTCATTTTAACCTGTTTTGAGGACAAAGCGGGATCAGCCAGCAGCATTTTTTTCAACTTTAATTTTGTGTGTCACTCCAAATCCAGGCCTGAAAATCCATTTGATTTTTATTTATATTTTTGTGTGATTTTGATGTCAGCACATTTAACTTTGTACAAAACAAAGTATTCAATGAGTATATTTAATTCATTCAGATCTTTGGTTGTGTTATTTCAGTGTTCCCTTTATTTTTTTGAGCAGCATATATATTTGGTGCTCTGCTAAAATATTCACACCCCATTCATTCTCATAGTTAAAGGGACATAGATACAACCAAATGAGTCAAAATATTGATCCAGGGGGGGATTTTTCCTTTTTTTTTTTTCAACTGAAAGTAGGGAATTTGTCTTTTTATAAATAAAAAAAAAAAAAACAACAACAAAAAAACAAATTCCCTACTTTCAGTTGGTTTATCAAATAAAATCAGATTTTTTTTTCTCATTTTTACAAGGCAAGGCAATATGAGTTATAGTTGATGAAAAGGAAGAAACAAAGCCTAATAAAGATTAAATCTTCAGTCCTATTGGCTTAATGAAGCTCTTCAAATGACTGCATTGTGTTTTTCTACAATACAGATGGCTCTGGTCAAAGTTGTAGTTGGTTCAGAACCTTGATGGCTCTTACTAATGAGTCTGGGTGGCTGAAGCATCTGCCTGAATGTCTAATGCAGCTTACCATGTGGAGAATATCATTTGCCGTCTGGCCTTGTAGCTTTCTTTGAGTCTCTACAGGCAGGGTTGACATCATAATTTGGCCACAATCAAAACATCCTAAGGTTTAGTTTTCTTTTTAAGGACCCAGACCTACAAAAAAAGGCATATCTTTAAGGAAACTGGAGTAATAGTCCGCTCAAAGGGGAAAATAAATACACTAAATTATCAGAAATGACTGAGACTGTTGCATAACTTATGAAATATTGCATTTAATGTTCAGAAAAATGGTTACAGAAGGGCGATTTTATGGGTGCACTCAAGTTTCTGTTAGAGCTGCAGGGTGCCCATTTGTGTAAAAGTTTAATTTCATCCTCAATAATCCTAAAGTGCATTATGTAAAATAGTTAGGGATGAAATGTTCCGGTCTTTAAAAAAAAGGAGAAAAAAGCAAGCTTGAAGTTAGACAATGAAACTTGATAATCCTACAATTTGCGACTTTCTCTGGTACACATACAGACTTCAAACTTTTACAGCAAAGGGCTCTTCAGGCACCTTTTTACTCTATGGAAAAAAAAAAAAACCCCACAAGCGAATACAGGCAAATCGGCATAAAAGCTAATGAAGCACCCACGTACCCGCTGTTGCAAGGTAATGAGTGTACTTAGCTCTAAGGGAAAGGACATCTCCAACGGCTTTTCAGTATGGGCCCACTTCCCCAAGTGCTTAATCATGGTGCTTGATTATGAGCAGCCATTAGAATCCTGTGAGTCAGCTGCACTGGTACACTGCAAGGAATTATAGTGTGCTTGATTGAATTTAACATTTTTTGCCCCTAGTCTGTTGGAGCTTACCAGAAGATGGCGAAAAAAAGGCATAAAAAGCCCTCAAAAGCCTCCTTCTACATGTGTATAACTTCGAGCAAGTAGAACAGCTTTGTTTGCAGGGAGCTTGTTAGCAGACATGGGGCACATCATGGCTCGGAGCTCGACATGTTTCACTCACACTGAGCAGGCCGAACATTTTCCACAAGTAGGAGCTCTTCTGTCAGATGAGTTTGTACACATTCAAACCCAATTTTCCTTTAAGACAGAAATAGCAGGTAAAGGAGTTATTTACAGACACACAACTGATAGAGGAGTTGCAAAGTAGGTAAGTACCATACCATTGTCAGAAGACCTCTTTAAACAGTGACATGATGAAAGTGTTTTAGAGATAATAAACTGCAGTCATATGATTCCATAATAAACTCATCTAATAATTAAAATGAAAAAAAAAATAGCCTAATACTAAATTAATAGTGTAGAGATATCATGCATTCCGTGAAAAAAGAAAAGTAAAATTAATAATAAAAAAGCATTTCAAAAACTTATCTCAGATCGTGTCAAAGGCAAAGTGGAAGAGATGGGTTTAAGTCAGGATTTTACAGGGTAGAAACCTGTCTGATGTCAAAAGGGAAAGTCCTTCCATACTTTAGGAGCTGTAACAGCAAAACCACATTTTAAATTTCGCTTCATCTTTGGCACACATAGAATCTGTTGATCAGCTGAATTGAGCTTTAAAAGCAGGTAAAATCATTTTAAAATGATTCCTAATGTGGTCAATGTACAGCCAGGTCAGGGAGAAATGTTGTCAAACTTCTCTGTACCAGTTAAAATGGTAGGGAAGTCATTTAAATGTCGAATCATTCTGGCTTAAACATGTATGTAAATGTATTATTTATCAGTTTATATTGTCCCAAAAGTTAGAAAATTTCTATTTAAAAAAAATCCTGTCTTAAATTCTGTGTGTTTTTTTTTCGTTATTTTATGCAGGCTTAAGCCAGTTAGTTATACGTCAGCTTGTACACCTAAATTTGGCCAATCATAGATCAATGGTCATCTGTCAATCAAATTTTTTCAGTCATAGCATCTTGATTCATATGTTGCAGCTAATATACGCAACGGTTGAAATAAGAAACAAGAATCATTCACTTTCCCATTAAGTTACCTCTCAGTTTTCGTGGGGATGGACATCTGTGTCTTCAGCAGGCGTAGAGCTAACAGAAGTTGCAGCGTTGCGAGGCAAGGGCTCAAACATATAAGGCTGTGAGCCTTATACACCAAACGAAGCTTCTGCCGTACTGGCGTCCTCTTCCACAACAACTTTGTTCCTGCTTTCCTCCTCTAGATAAAAAAATGTATGACGGAGGAGACTCATCCACGACCTCTGACACAAAACTCTCCTCCTCTTGCATGTTTCCCCTGTCCATAGCGTTCCTTGAGGGTGTCGTTGATAAGTCACCAATTTAGAGCTACTTGGTCCCAATGTAATTTCCCATTGGGAACTTACTAGCACTAAGTTGCTAACTGGTTAGCAAGATGCTTTCCGAGATACCGGCCACAACTAAACATGCTTGCGAACCTTCCGCCACAACAATCCCGCCCCCTTGATCAATGACTGATCACATTCACTTTATTCACTCGTGTAAAGTCATGCACCACTCAGGAGAATTCGAAAAGGCAGCGGATGGAACCACCACTTCCCTACCACTTTAAAAGTTGTGCTGCAGCATTCTGTGTCCCCCATAGCTGAGAAATGCTGGAATCACCTATACCTTTAGAAAGTAATCCAGTCTAGTGGTAACAAAGGTGCAGATTACTGTTGGGAAGTAGACCAAACACCAAGTAGAAGTAGACCCACTTATTTATGGGGTCTTGGTCATCCAAACAGATAGAGGTGGAAAATCCAGAAAAAAACACTGACAGTAAAAAATCTGTACACAGCTTTTTTTCTCAACCTGGATTGCCCAACTCTGCAAATGGACTTTGGTACGATTCACTTCTGGTATGAATACAAAAGCGGCTACCATGAGATCCAACTACAAAAAACACACTTCTCCTAGGACTGGCCACAGTGACTGTAGTATGGCAATCATAGCTGGCCCACCTTTGTTGCTTAGCAACACTGCTGCCAGCATGCAGCAAATCTTCTTCAACGCATTCTGAGACTTAAAATGAATTCGATTCAAAATTTTGAAATCAAAACATACATTGAATGAGTTGCTCCCTGACAGAATCTTTGATTTGTACTAACAGCAGAGATGTTTAAAACAGAGGTGCTGTATGAGGGACTCCCATAGTAAATTTTCAGGTCTCTGCTATGCCCTACCATTGTCTGTTTGCCCAATAGAGGCAACCATCATCAAACATGTTGTAGGTGAAATAGTGTCACTAAAAATTAAGGTTTATAGTGACACCCTGTTTATTTCTGGAACTTGGGTTAAAATGTTCCTTTTCAAAAAAAGTTTATAGTTAGATGGGCTTAAGTTAGCCTGATCAAATATAACTATGTCTGTAGTAATGCCGCTGTGGGTTTGAGCTGCTGAACACATACCCGGACTGGTCATAGGGAGAACCCGGGAGTATTCCCGAAGCGCTGGCCTGGGATTGGCCTGCTGACCTGCATCTTTCTTTTTTTTTTTTAAGGCTGCCGTTGTAGTGGTGGCATGTCCATCAGAGAGACAATAGCATGTGAGTCCAGTAGGATGTGGGGAGGGAAAGACGATTGGACCCCAACAGTCCATATCAACCACACGGACAGCAGTGTGTGTGTGAAATGTGTCTGGTGCCAGCTGCTGTGATGTGTGTAGCTAGCCTGTGGTGCAAGTGAGGATAAGAAACAATGGACTTGCTTAGAACGTGGTAAAGGGAAGGGAAGTGGAAAGGCGGCACAGAGAGGGAGAGAGAACTTTTTTTTTGACTTGTTTACCCCTTTGGGCATTTTGTCTTAACATAAGTTCCCCTTTCAGTCAAAAGTATTGATGATTGGGCGTGCAGGTGTCACTGTGGTTAAAGAGCATGACCCATGTACGGAGGCCTTACCCCTTGCTCACACTGGCTCCGGTGCGGTTACCGAGCCGACGGAGACCGCAACTCCCGCACACCCCCTCTCACACCGCCCTTTTGACTACGGTGCGGTGCGGCTCTGCGGCTCCGGCAACAGGTCCGGAGCTTTAACTCGCGAGAACAGAAGTTCACTTGAGTTCACGTAACTTCACGCGATAACACGGCCCAAATAGGATATTTGCGAGAGCTTGTTGCGGAGGGCTCCGGCTCGCCGCAAGGATAGCTTTCTTGCTGAATTTTCTGCAGCGCCGGAGTGTCTCGGTAACCGCAGCCGGACAGCTCAGCAGCCAGTGAGAGAGGTTTACGTCTTTTTAATGAATTGGAATCACTGCGGCGCCGCACCCACCGCACTGCAACGAGAGACCGGATTCGGTGTGAGCTGGGGGTTAGTCCTCAAAGCGGACGATCCGGGTTCAAATCCGACCTGTGGTCTTTTGCCGCATGTCTCCTCCCCCTCTCTCATACCCCCTTTCCTATCAGCCTGCTGTCAGAAAAACGAGCCACTAGTGCCGTAAAAACAAAAAAAAAGTATTGATGATTGTTCAAAAGTAGATATACAATAACTGAAATAAAGACTATTTTACTTAATCTTTTAATTTGAACATTTCATTTTTATGAATTTATTCCTTCCATCTCAAATAACAAAATCAACATAAGTATGTTGCCTAGAAGATAGTAAGGAATCAGACTAAATTCAAAATAAAATTATATTTTATATCTGTATTAATAAAAGCTCCTCTGAGTAATTCCCCTATAATCACATTTAAACGATGAATTGGGAACAAAATACAGAACAAAAATTATAGTTAGAGTGACTTAATTAGTTTGACTTTGTTTTCACCGAAACACCTGAGTGTGAAAAACAGAAGCTCACCCCAAATAAAACTAAGACAGGTTAGTGACGTTTAAACAAAATCTATTCAGGAGCATGTTTGGAGAGAGGGGATGAGTCTGAGTGGAGCAGAGAGGCTGCAGACAGACAGGCGGGCAGATTGGGCGAGGCTTTACCAGTTTGTGATCCAGGGGAGGAAGGCAGACAGTTTATGCGGGGCTTCTCCGTGTGTCTGATCAAGAGAGAGGAAAGCAGGCAGTCCGGGCCAGACAGATTCAGGCATCCAGAGGCAGAACAGAAGGGATATCCAGGCAGGCAGGGTCAGAACGGTATCAGGCAGGCTTGGTATGAGGAGACAGAACAGGTTAGTAAACGGACAGGCAACAGATAATTCAACGGAGATGCTGGATTATTCTTACCGGGTTGGCACGAGATAACCTGGCCCCAATGAATGGTCTGATGGTGATTATATAGTGAAGGAAACGGGGGAGAGCTAATTCTGGAACAAGTGGAGCTGAGCAGGTTATGGAATGAATGATCAGCCCAGCATCAGTGCCGAGATCATTACACTGAGCTGCTTTGATGAGATCCTACTCAATGTATAAAACAAGATGAAGTCAAATATATAAGAAAAACTTAATTTTTGGTTGATTAAAGCTTGTTTAATTTTTCAGTTGGATCATCAGAAAGCAAACTGATAAGAGCCCTATTTTATTTCACTACCTCAGAAATCAGTCATGTAACCAGGGTGGCCTGGTTACATGACATGAAAATGATCTCCTAACACTTTCCGGCAGAAGCATTTTTATTAAAAGGCCTAGCTTAAGAACTTTTAATACTTTCGCTTCTTTAGTATCTTTAGAGGGCCTCTGGCGCTCTGCCCAAAACAAGTTAAGCATGACTAAGTCCATGAAAGAGCTCTAATGTTGCAATATTGTAGTTTGTGAAAAACTTCAATGTGCAGCTGATGGTTAAAATTGTTCAAATAAAAGATTTTGAATATATTTTTAATTTACAATTTTTCAAACAAAAAATGACATGATAATTTGACATATACTACAATTTTATGCACTATGTAACTCAGGGGTGTCAAACTGGTTCCAGAAAGGGCCGTGTGGCTGCAGGTTTTCTTTCCAACCAAGCAATAGCACACCAGACTCCTATCATCTCATCAAGTTGAGTCCAATCTGAACATGATGACATTATGAAATGACTGGAGTCTGGTGTGCTATTGTTTGGTTGGAAAGAAAACCTGCAGCCACTCGGCCCCTTCTGGAACCAGTTTGACACCCCTGATGTAACTAAAAACATTTTCAAGGTTATTTGATCATATCGTGATACATATCGTGCATCGTGATATAGCCCAAAGATATTGCGATATTAAATTTTATTAACATCGCCCAACCCTAGAACCAATCAGATGTGATGCAAAAACTCAAAGCAACAAGCTCTGTTTTCGTAATTTTGTATTTCATGAGGTATGTCAAGCCTAGAATAGCGATTATGTACTTTTTACTTCCTGTCTGTTGTTGAGGTTTTAAAAGTTAGATCAGTCTCACAACATTAAAAAGGGGATCATTACAGAATTGCTCCGTTGTGATCATTATCTTGCTTTTATGCTAACAGAGAGCCGCTGAAAATAACGTATTGTAAAGTCCCACCTCCTGCCCTGTGAGTCAACATTGTTTTACCAGAATTATACTCCACGTAATGAAGTCTGGCTGGCCACTTGGTTTGGTATCAGAAGAAATCTTAAAAGTGTATGCTAACTTTAGGAATCACTCATTGGTAAAAAAGAAACTAACTTTTGCCTAATTTAGGGTATCTGTCCCTACATATAGTGCTCGCAATCATAGATGTTTCACTCAGCCAGATTTTTTCTATGAGTTTCAAAAATAGGACTTAAACAGACATCTAAAAAAATAGCAGAGGCCTCTTAAGTGTTTATGTAAATAAGTTTTGTCCCTTTTGCAATCAGAATTGTTAATCCATTATCACCCCAGTTTCCTTGCCTGCCTTTTGATCTCTGTCCCTTTCTCCTCTCTCTCCCTTGTTGTGCCGCCTTGTCACCGGGCACACCTGCTTCATCCAGCTGTCAATTACAGCACAGAATTACAGACTGCCACACAATTAGGGTACGCCTCACGCACTGGCCCACGCTGGTAATGAGTTTTGCTAGTCATTGATCAAAGTCAAAACCACCCTAGACCAGAGTTTCCCAATTAATTTTTCTTTTTTTGGGGTTTAACTAGAAAGCATAAATGCTGAGCTTCCTGACATTTCTCATTCCAGGTTTTATACTCTCAGAAAGTGCCACAATAATTAAATACATTCCCAAAGAAAAAATGTGTTGTGTAGTTTTTAGAGTCATGGGTATGATTTTGTTTAAGTGGAGCTTGCAAGTGTTGATTTAAATACTCAACATGTCAACACAGGTTTATATCAGAGATAACAGAAAAATGTCCTTTGTTTTTTTGTTTTTTTTAACCTGCTTGGTTGTTATTTCTTTTCTTAAAAAAGAAAACATTTAAAACATGTTGAGTATGTATGATGTCTTCCCAATTGTATTTAAGTTTGTGACAATGTATTTGTTTTGTTAAAAAAACTGTATTATTACTCTTACTTTCTATGACATAAATTATATTTAGTCTCTTTTTTTTCAGTAGAACAATTACTGTAGTTGATTTGTTTCCAGAGATGGCAAAAGTACTCACTTTCCGTACTTGAGTAAAAGTACAGATACTTGTGTTAAAAAATACTCTGGTAAAAGTTGAAGTACTGATTAAACTTCTTTACTCAAGTAAAAGTAACAAAGTACAGGCTTGTAAATTTACTTAAAGTATAAAAGTAAAAGTAGAAACCACTTTTTTCATGCCGTTGCCTACATTTTAAATGGATGTCTGCCAATAGGACTAGATCTCCGTTGTGTTCATTTTCAATCATCTCGTCGTCCATGCTACTATGCTAACGCCACCGCCACCAAGCTGCAATGATTTGCCGCGAATGAATACCGCCGAATCTGTCGATTCATCTTGTAGTGGTGCGTCAAATGCAACGTAGATTCCCATCCAATTAGATTTGATGACGTGAAAAATAATAACGGTAACTCCATTGAAATGATTCAAAACTAAAGTAACGAGACAATTTTTTAAAATGTAAGGAGTAGAAAGTACAGATATTTGTGTAAAAATGTAAGGAGTAGAAGTAAAAAGTTGCCATAAAAATAAGTAGTAAAGTAAAGTATAAATATCAGAAAAATCTACTTGAGTACAGTAACGAAGTATTTGTACTTCGTTACTTCCCATCTCTGTTTGTTTCTAGTTATATATCTGAATATATAGGAAACCTCTTCCAAAAAACATCTGCTGAAATGTCACAGTAGATTGATGCCTTTCTGTTTTATTTTTTAAATTTCAAAACAGGCAAAAAAGTATCTCTCTTGTAACGAAAGCCAAACTGGTCAATACAAAAAAAAAAAAGCCCCACTGTGGAGCAAGTATTTTTTACAGGAATTAATAGAAAAGCAGGGTTTTACATTTAACTCCAAAACTGAAATCACAAGATACTTAACTCATAAAAGGAGGCCAAAGAAACTAACTGAAATCAGGCAAAAGTGTGAACAAACAAACACAGCTTATCCTGGTATAAGCCAGATTGATACAAAACGTATAGTTCCATTTGAATTCTACACACTATCCATCTGCCTTTTGTGGAAAGTTCACAAAAAAGGGCAACATTAAATACAATCTATTTTAGCTGATTGGATAAATAATGGATACCTGCCTGCCAGCTTTTAATCTCCACTGAGGAATTTTTTGTCAAGTTTTAGAGCAGTAAGGCCCAAACTTTCACATGATCATTCATAAAAGTTACTAAAGGAAACATGCTTATAACAACCGGATCCCTCTGCAGATTCTTGATTTGTTTCACAACTACTGGGGTTAACTGATAAATCAAACAGTTGCCAAATCTGGTTGGGATGAACGTGCAAACATCTTTCCCATCCACAAAGGCACAAATAAAAATAAGTAGAGGGTATTCCAGCTAAAACAGTGTGTATAGCTGAATCTACAAGTGCATCATCCGACCCTGCCAAATTTGGAGGAAAAGTTCATACAAAAGGAGATACCAACTTTAATAGAGTGCTGCCATAGGTTTAAGTATCATACCTGCAATAATTTAGATGAAGCATGCATGTTTTAAAGTGGTTCAAAGTCCAGATCTAACTCCAGCTAGATAACTTTGGCTACTTTATTTTCAGTAAAGATGGACAGCATGTTTTGTCTATTAATGTGTAAAGTAGTATTAATTGCTTTATTACTTCTACCAGGCACTTATTATTTTTTTCATTGAGAAAATCTCCTCTGGTTTTCTGCCTGTGCATCTTTCCTTTTGCTCTAAACTCCAAACGGTTGTAGATTGTTTAATAAAGCTCTCATCTGAGCAGGCCTGAATGTACATCTACTTCTCATTATGCAGGTGTCAAGACTTGAGTAGTGGGCTTCTCGGCAAATAAAACGGGAATGACATCACTTGTTTGTTTTTCCCCTTAGATGTGAGGTGTACTGAAGCAGGAGGGAATTCGAGGATGAGATGTGCAGTGACAAAGGGAGAAAAGAACAAGCTTAGCATAGTCGCACACTGTTCAAAGCCACTATAAGCAGTGGTGTGAATGGAAACTTCTTAGTCACACTTTTCTGAATGAAATCTCAAAGTCTGTTTTTACATCTCTTTCCAATATTCCTCCAATTTACTATATGCAATGTCTTTTCCATTTTTAAACATGTTTTACCAAATATTCTTAATCAGTCTTGACTGTAGAAGAAGTAGAATGTCAAATTCTACCTTTCTGTGGGGGGGAGAAAGATAGAAATCTTCTGTTGAAGACAAGGCAGTGAATTAATTTTGGTTCATGGCTCACTAGTGAGGAGAAGTAGTTTGAATAATGAGAAGGGGATGCAGTGATAATGGAAATCTAAATGATTAAAGCGCGTGTTTGCATGGTATTGGGGGATTGATATGGTTGGGACTTGTAGAAGAGTTACGGTGATGAGACAGTGAAAAAAAGCAGTAGCAAGAAGACATAATGGCCATTGTTCATTGTCTTGTCAGCAAGCATTGATCTGTACAGCTGAGGTGCATAAATAAAATATATGTACATTCAAACTCGATAAGAAAAGCCTGATATGAAGGTATGTAGTAAAACGACACAGAAGAAAGTAAAGATTGTAAGTAGTACCCAGCAAATGTGTCAGCACACGCTTAATCGTAAAGCAAATGGAAAATTATCTATGCTTTTCAAATTTCCAGGCAAATATAAATCAGACACTGTGGAACCATCTCAGTTACAGCTGCAGGTTCTTGTGAATAACTCTCTACCAGTTTTTGACATTTTACAATTGAAACACATTTTCCTCCCCTTAGGAGCAGCGAGGCGTCTGAGGCGAGCAGCTTTAACTGATGCTTCATAATGCCCATGAAATGATGCTTGTGCATCATATCATGCGCGTTACACTGCTGTGTGTTATGCATAAGTTAGGCTGTCGTTGGACATAAGTTCTGGACTTGTTATGAATACGCTATGTATACGCCCAAAATTGAAAAAAAAAATAGATAGAAAGTTCAGTGTATGCCAGCGTTTTAGGAGATTTTTGGACATCAGGCATACACTGGCTAAATCGACAAGGTGTGCTGGCTAGTCAGAACAGGGCTGATTACCCTGATGTTATTAGGGCTGTATAATGTGTTGTTCTCTCTTTGCAAAGATAAATAAAATGCAGACGGAATGATATCCATCGCTATCTGTTTATTTTACTGGGGTGAATAGTTAAATACCTTTTTCCCATGACAAAAGATACAGATAAGGCTAAATAAAGTCCAATTTGTAGCCATCTTTGACAGCTTTTTTCATCTTTTATAACACCAAGAAACTTAGTTTCAGACACTCTTTAAATATTTTACAATTTTTCTATTTTTCTGAGTTTATCACGCATTTATTTTTTATGTGTTAGTTAGCCTATTGGAAATTTGGAAAGATTTCTTTTTCATCTCTAATAAGTAAAAATCTTTAAGGTAAATTTGTATGCACATTTGCTTTGACTCAAATAACATTGAAGTATAATACATTGTCATTTTATGTTGCAGCATGTTAAAGTCTTTAAATAAGGAAAGTATATTGTGAAAATTCTTAATTAAACTTATCCACATCCCTTCTAAAATTTTTATTTATTTTTTTCACCAGCAGGGAAGTTTTACCTAATGGAGAAACTCATTTAGCAAAAAGTGACAGTAAAAGCAGCCAGCTCCGTCAGTCGAACTATTTCACCACATCAGCAAATCCTGCATTTAGTCTTGGCTCTGCAATGAAATTTATGTCCATTGATGACTGATTGCATTTCTTCCACTCACAGTACTCCCAGCCTTCTGAAAGTAACCCAGCAGTGTATTAATTTCTCCAAACTCATCATTTTAAGTAAAGTGACAAGCTGGTGAAATAAAACTCAGATGAAGAGAGTCTAATTTTAGTAGCTCCTCATCGGTGCTGCAATAAAAATGTCCATCTATAAGTCATATAATAAAAGACATACATGGAAAACCTGAGCATATTTTGGGTTTAATATCTAGCAGAACCGAACTGTTCCTCCAACATTTAATACACCAGTATAGTCTGAAATTAAAGGTCCGATTCTGCTCTTACGCTTGGAGGACTAAGAACAAGCATAATATGTTTTCCAGAGCATCTTTGTACAGCATGCATTTAGAGAAATCACTGAGGTAGACACTGTTCCTCAATAGGCGGGCTTCTAATTAAAGGTCTAATGTCTCATCTTGAGCGAGTCTTTTCCACTCCTCTCGTCGCCATTCATGTCGAAGGCAGGGAACACTGGAGCAGAAATAGACAAAAAGCAACTGATTAACCTGTCATGTTTTCAGACAGGTATCCATTAGGCCCTTTAATCAAAGTCTATATGGCATGAAATTGACATTTTCAGCCTCCTGAGGAGCATTGAACTGCACTGATGCTGCCCTGTGGTATATGTCAATGCACTTGTCGCTCCTCTAACCTGTATTTTAATTTGCCGTCTTCACGCATCAGAGGATCTTAAAGAGTCTTTGTTTTGTCAGTCTGAAAAAAAAAAGCCCCAAAAACAATTGTTTATTTTCTTTGGCAGTGAGGAGGATCTCAGTGGAAGCCCATAGAAATGTTCTAACCACATTATAAACCCAACATTGGCATTAATGTTTCTTCTTTGTTGAGATCTATCATCAAGTATTTTTTAACCATATGCTTAGGCTTGTAACTACTTTTAATGTGGAGCCACAGAAAATCCAAAACTTTTCCTCACCTGTTGCTTTAGGCTGCCATTCACCTTGGTTGACAGCTAGAACAAATTTATTTGCATCCATCTTTGAGGTGTCCTGTTTTTTCTTTTCAGGACAGGTGTTAGGTGTGTCAAATTTGTTTTCATATAATTGAGGGTTATATCCACAAAGGTTTTATACTTTACATTAGGGTTCAATGTGAAATGCAAGTACAAAATATTCAATTTATATTGGGGAGAGGAAAATTATACATTGTTTTTATAATTTCTACACATATGAATCTGTAAAACTTTTAAAAAATATGATAATCTACACCTTACAGGGTGGGAAAGGGAAGCAGTCATCAGAGAAGCAAGAAGCCTATAGTAACTGTTTCTAAAGTTCTATTTCGAAAAATACTTTGAGATAGAGCCAAGGATGAGGGAGGTCTTGTTGGTCTCCGTCTCCCGATACGCTCTAGTCTGTGTCCGACCTTTCAACATCTTTTTCTGAATCCAACATTGTAGCATGGCATATTCGCAGTTTGAAGAAAATCTGCTAGCTTCTGATGATTTCTTTTAGCTAACCAATGAGTGTTTGCGTTATATGACTCATCCAATTACAATAGTTTTCATTAGATGTGAATGGCATCAATGATCTGCATTGGATGGCGCACATGACGTGAAATAAATATTTATAAACATTAAACTGAAGCCAAGAGTAACGAGTAATGTTTGTTTTAAAATGTAAGGAATAGAAAGTTCAGATACTTGTGTGAAAATGTAATGAGTAGAAGTCAGCAGTAGCTAAAAACAGCGTTGTGCCTGAACGCGTTCATTGAATAAAAGTTCATGAACTCGTTCATATTTTGGGCGAACGTGAACTGAACGTACTGTATTACTGCCTGATGAACGTTATTGTGAACTCGTTCATTCTGGTGTCTGTGAACGGCACGCTCTCTCAGTTCAACTTCGTTCAATAGGTTGCCAGATTTCTATAGAGCCCTCCAGGCGAAACCCCGGCTAAATCACACCGTAAAGCCTTAATATGTAGCAGGAAAAATACCCAATCTGGCAACACCAGCTACCAGTGTCGTAGCCTACATCCGTGTGCATCATCAAAACAAAATGCAGCGTGGAAGCCACAGCAGCATGGAGGCGACCGTGGATGCGACAAAGCAGCAGTATGATCACTTAAAACAGTTTTATGACCAGGTGGTCGGTTATGATGATGGCAACAATTTTACATTTCTCTGCAAACTTTGCCCGCCAGCTTTCAGTAAAAAAAATTCGCACTTAAACCTGCCTGGTATAATTTTCCAGGATTCCAGTATTCCTTTTTAGTAAGTACTGAAATTAAATTTCAAATGGAAAAAATAATAAAAAAATAAAAAACACCTTTGCACCTTAAAGACTACCTTCTTGTTTTTTCTTTTAATAATTACTCATAAAAAAGACCATTCAAGCAGCACATTTTTCCTGATGTTTTTGAGAAAATACTGTAGGGGTGAAAGCTGCAGCTGCTACTAGTGTGAAGTGAATGGACAGCAACAAAGCATTAAAGCATTAAGCAACAATGGGGAAATGCTGTCCCCTCAATGCTAATGTAAACCCTGGTTGGATAAGGATTCAAAACTGGATATGAAGATGAAATCTGACGCACAGTTTCAGTGTTACAACTGATAAAATAATTGCTGTCTGTGGTTCTACAGTAGGCTATGGTGTAATAGAGCAATATATGAAAAAAAAAAAAAAACTTGGAACTGTGAACTTAGTTCAAAATTTTGAATTATGAACTATGAACTGAACTAGTTCATTTTAAAATGTGTGAACTGAACTTTGAACTAGTTCACGTAGAAAGAGAACTTTCCCAACACTGCCTAAAAAGTGGACTTAAGTACAGTAACGAAGTATTTGACTACTTTAAGGCTATTATTAGTTTATTATTTCCTATATTTGTTGCAAAGATGTTGAGAGTTTATTTACCTCTTCTCTTACCCAGTTCACACTTGAAAAAAAATACTTTGTTTTATTGTGTTTTTGAGACAGTTAAAATGTATATATATATATATATATATATATATATATATATATATATATATATATATATATATATATATATATATATATATATAAATACATTTCTTTTTTACTTTACTTTTAATTTCTTGTTTTATTGCTGTTTTTATTTTTCCTGTTTGTTTTTATCAAAACAGATATCTCTTGTAAATGAGGATATCAGTAAGATAACCTGTATAAATAAAGGTGAAATAAAATAAGGAAATTAAATATTTTGAAAACTTTGTTAATTTTCAGGTCTTTAGTTCACTTCCAAGTTAAAAATGCAGGCCTTTGTGTCAAGAAAACGTGGTCCTTAAGCCATAGAGTAATCCAAAAAATTTACGGACGGAATTCAGTTTTAATTTAGATTCAATTTAGTGAAATAAAATTTTATATTTTTAATGCATGTAATTTCATATTTCATGGAGGCGGATCCAGTCAGGGTAATTCAAATCCAGCTTCTGATTGCACAATTTTCTGCCCATGAATATCATGAGCTGATATGAGTTACATACGCTTCTCATATGTTTTTGACTTTTATCCATTTCAGGATGTCACACTGGTGATTGTCTAATTGCATCTAATCACTATATTGTTCTTTTTTACTGGTTTCTTTTTACTGTATTTGCCTAAATATGTGACCTGGAATAAAAATAAATTAAGTCAAGGTACTTTTTTTGGTGAAGTTACCTTGTTTCCTTTTGTTTGTCATTCTTTAACTGTTTCCTTAACTGCTCCCCTGCCTGTCTTTTCCGGTATGACGACGTCCTGAAGTTACATAGGGAGAGAGAGTGAGAGGAGAGTTGTTTTGATTTAGGATTTGATAGATTTGTTTGCTGCCGCATTCATTTGCTCTGTATCAGGGAGCTGACAGGCCGTAAAATGAAAATTTGCCTTAGATTTTCAGCATGACTGTTTGAGGCCAGATGTGAAAGAACATTTATTCCACACATCATTTTTTTCCATTTTAAGTGCACATTTTCATGCCACTGACAATCACTCCTGATTGTAAGATTTTTTTTTTAATGCAATGAATGTGAAAGAAGGAAAACAACAAATACATTTCCTCAGTAGGTTGTTTTTCAGTGATAGTATACCAGTTACACATATTTTCTATTTACTTTTGCTCTTGTAATGGGACCCCTTGATTAAAAAAATGACAGTTATGGATAGAGTCCTGCTTTTCAGGTAATTAGATTAAATTAAAATGCATGTTGTCATCTCGGGATGCCCACAGTCCTTAATGAGAATGAATGTGTTGCAAACAACCAAAGTATTTTCTTGTTGGAAAACGAGTTAAAGGACAGAAGGTCAAACCACACTCTGCTGTTTATTTTGCATTTATTTTTGTAAAGCTAAACCAGTCAGTAGTGACATGTTGGGTTTATAAAAGCAATATATATTTGGCATTGTGGTAAAACAAAAAGCAGAAGTGTGGGTTGCAGTAATGACCTTGATCATGACCAGTCACTGAGATGCTTCTTCAGTGAAGCTGATGTGAGAATTGAAACCAAAGCAGGCCTTGTCTTACCAAGAAAGGAAGGTACTTGTGGAGAGCATGACACCCCATTGCTCTTTCCACCTGGTTGGCCAGCAGATGTCACAAGTTCCGCAGGATGATGGAGCACTCTCATTCCGGTTTAAGAGAGTGCTGAAGGTGAGAGTCCGCCAGAGACCCAGTTCTTTAATCCCGGTCAGCTCCTGCCACCTTGTTCAGCAAGATAAATGGACTTTGACACATAGAGGCAGGATACCACTTTGGCCAGCTTTGATAAACAAACACTTGTGTGTGTGCACTTTCACACTTTCTGAAACATTTATATAATGACCGTTGGTGAGAGTATAAAATGTATCACACACAAAACAGGTTTAGACAGAGACTTTTCTTTAACTTTAAAATGGAAAATCTCACATGCATTTAAAATCATCAACCCTTTGCTCTGATACCCATAAATAAAATCCAGTGTGATAAGTTGTTTTCACATCCCAGTTTTATTGCAACGGTTCTTAAAAAGGTTCAATGGGAACATTCAGGAACAAACACTATGATGAAAACCAAGGGATACTGCAGGCAGCTAAAGCTAAGTTATTAAAAAATTAAAGTAAGGTTGGGTTATAACATAACACCCCAAGCTTTGGATATTTCAAAGAGCTTTTTTGGAATCCATAATCGTAAAATGGACGAGTACAGTACGACTACAGACTTTTTAAGACATCACAAACAATTTAAGCTTACAGCCTGTGCAAAGGACAGCCAAGAGGTCCATTAACTCTGGAGGAGTTGCAAAGGTCCACATCTCAGGAGGGAGAATAGTCTGACTGTTCAACAATTGTGAACTTCACGAATCTGGCCTACAAGGAAAAGTAGATAAAATAAAGTATTTGTTGAAAATCTCATCCACAATATGCCAAAAGTAATCTAGAGGACACAACAAACATGTGGATGAATTTGGTTCAAGAATTCTTTCCTGGTAAGATCTGAGACTTGGGGGTCTACCAGGATAGCCCCCTTCTCCAACTAAGTGGAAAGAGTAAGTAGTAAAGGTCAAGCCCATGCCTAGTCATGCCAGCAAGGGATTGAGAGGGATTGCTGATCTGATTAACCAACAACCTGGAAACCTCTTTCATTACTGAATGATCTGTCTGCTTACTCTGATCTTTACCATCATACTCACTCTCAAGCATACTCTGGTCAGACTCTTTGTTATATCAGCTCATCTCTGATCTGTACCTTGTTTTGAACCCCTTTTCCTTCTGTACCCTTTGAGCTCCTCCTATCCAGGAAACCTATATTTTCTTGTGGACCGGCATTAGGTCTTTAGCATTCCATTGCTATGCTGACGACACACAACTTTACATTAAAATGACTCCCCCCAGCTCCCCCGCCA
>NW_015151435.1:107790-129930 GCF_000732505.1 Cyprinodon variegatus
GGTGGATTGTTTTAAGAATGGACTGAAAACTTTCCTTTTTAGAAATGCCTACATTTGTTGATTTTAGATTTTTTTTTAATAGGCTACGTATGCCTTTCAATGTATTAATTTTAAGGATTGTCTTTTTACTCTGTTTTTAATGTTATGGTCTTTTAACCTTGTTTTAATTTTCCCTTTTTTAAAATGTAGCACTTTGAGATTTGAAGTCAAATGTAAAGTGCGTTACAAATAAAATTCATTATTATTATTATTATTAGGTCTCAATAATCTGTATTTAAACTAAACCTTGGGGAGAGGGACCCCTTGTCCCTCCAATGCTAAATTTCTCCCTTGTTCTGTAGAACCCTGTTGTTGGTCTGGTTGGGTGGCCTGTGCAGGGCATTTGGGCCCCGATCTAGGCGGGGGGGTGGTCCTGAAGCAGGAACGAGATGGGTTAGTGTGGCAGTGTTACTGCTCCCCTCCCCCCCATCCGGATTTTAGGTTCACTTATTGGATCATCCAATAATCCCAGGACTGACCACTGGTGCCGCCGGGTCCTTGGTCCTGGGATTATTGGATGTGAATGTTATGTGTGAATATCCATCTGCGTTTTTTTTTTTGGCTCATCTTTACAGAGTCTGTGTGGTGTGAGTGGGGGCGCTAGGGTGGGAAGGCATGATTGAGAGTGTGTTTTTTTTGCTGTTTTTTTTTTTTTCCCAGGCTGGGGTCTGAACTGCTTCCTCCCAAGCACATATCAAGTCTCTGCCAAGTGCGGAGCCCATTTCCCCTATCCTGCTCTCCCTCCGCTGGCTGACACCTGGGCTTGCCAGTGCACTGGTGGAGCTTGGGGTTTGGGTGTGGATGCCCAGACAGCTACTGTCTCATTGCTGGCGGCTTCTCTTCTCCCACCGGGGGTTGGGGCGCCCCTGGGGCCTTGGATCCCTGGGGCCCATGGCCAGATTCACGTAGGGGTGGCTGGCTGCTGGCTTTCCAGGGTTGGATTTCCTGGGTGGGCCCCTCCTTGGCGCCTTCAGTCTTGGGGTCCCTTTAGGCGTCTGGGGCTTTAGGTCTCCCACCGCTGGACTCAGTGCTCTGGGGGTGCGCCTCTTCGGCTCTTCACAACCACTATTGAGCATTTTTTTTCTTTGGATAAACTTTACATTCACAAGTGCACTTTCACAAACAACTACAGGTGCTTGGTTCCAGGTACTTAGAGATTCACTTCCATACAGAAACCCCTTATTCTTATCTTCAGGTAACACAGAATACATGTCAGATTAAATAATACTACTATAACTTCAGCGATAGTATCTAGGTGTTACCTTATTGTATGTCTCGTACCATGTCCGTTGGTCGTGCTGTTCTTTTTACATCTCTTTGCATGTGATGAAGCAATCTGAATTTTTTTTTATTTTCTCCCTTTATTCTCATCTTTCTTTCATATTTTCTCCTTTTTTTAGTGTCCATAATAATCTGTAAAACACCCTGCATAATTATAATAAAACAATTTTTAAGCATAAATCAAGCGGAACACTATGGCGATAGCCGTACTCCTCCATTTGTGAAAGTAAAATCTGTCGGGCTCTTTTTGGCATCAAGACATTCTTATTGCCACATCGCCAGACAGGACAGGCTTTGTGGAGTAGTCAGCTGGAGGCAGTGCCGTAGCCAGTATTTAAAGGCATACTGAGGTCCACTTAAATATTTTTATAAAAGAACACAAATATAGAAAAGTGTGCTTTATTAAGTCATACACCACTTATGTGGAGTTTGTTTTTCTCCCCATGGAGAGAAAACAGGTGGGCGTGTCTGGCTGTCAGATGCACCTGATAACAATCTGCCCTTCTACTTGTTTGGGATTTAAGGAGCTGCAGACGTCTCTTCCTTGCCTGTTGGTCCCATAATACCAGCTAGAATAGAGCTCGCCGCATTAACTTCTTAGAACTAAGCGCAATCGCTGCTGGCCTCCGATACATGCTCCTCCTCCCTGCAGTTCTAGTTCACTCCCCTCAGAGTCTTTCTCTCTGCCTGCTCTCCACCGCCTCTGAAACTGCTCTCTGATCCAATGGATGTTCGCCTCCTCCAGCAAAAGTCTTCACCCTCCTACACAGCCATTGGCTGTGTTACCCCCAGGTACTCCCTTTTCATTCTGCAAACTACCTTGCTGAGTTTGGAAATAAAATTCCAAACTTTACTTGGTTTCTATGCCTGATTCTGCATGTGGGTCAGAAAGACTTGACAATATTATTGTGAAGCCTGAAATAAAGAAGAAAAAAAACATACTTGCCTTTTTAATTTAATGGAAAGAAACATTAGCTCTTATCAAAATCAGATATTCTCAAACTTTAACATATTTACAAAAGCTGCTGTTCAAACTAAATCATTTTAATCAGGGCAATAAAAATAGGATGAATCTGGTGAAATTCTTTGTTGCTTCTGCATTTATCATTTTCATGTTTTTCATTTGTTCAAAGCGGTTTATTGCTGCTTTGATGGTAAATAACTGCATGTACAACGATGCTCTCTTATAGTCTTCTGTCTACAGTTGGAAAATCTAAAGTTTCATCCTGTATCTCTCCTTTCTGTGCTCAGAGCAGCTCTAGTTGCACAGCTGCTCAGAGCTTGCTGAATAGAAGAGGTGGAGTGGAGGCGGACAGAGTGGACATGTCTACGAGCTTTTTAGGAAAGTAGAAGAGTTACACAAAGAAGAAAGCATGTGTGTTAATCATGCATTAAAATAAATTACTGCCATTAAAAGGACATTGTGTTTTTGCACATTCGTGTGGTAACTTAAAAAGCCCTTCATGTTTTTTCCCCCCTAAAATTTCACACTATAAATATATTCATTCTATTCTTTCCTGCACTTTCTTCTTCATGCCTTTTCCAAACACTGGTCTGAGGCATAATGGAGACCGCTGACAGGCCTGGGAGAGGGCGGTCCCCATGGGAGAGACTGCAGAGAGGTCCATCTCTTCTTGAGCATCTATATATATATATATATATATACACACTTTTTGTATTTCTTATATCACAAGCTTTATATTTTGTTAAATCAAATAATTTATTATTATGAGGATTTTTTATGATCAGACATTTCAAATTGCCCTTAGGAGTGAGTGTGAGGTTGTTTGTCTTTGCGAGTCCCTGTATGGTCCTGTGATGGATTGGTGGACCGTCCTGGGTGTACCCCTCTTCTCACACACTGATTTTATTAGTTTGAGGATGTGGTCCAACTGTTTTATTGTTTTACTATCTGCCTTTCTTATGTGTTTTTTTTTTTTTATCCTATTCTGCTTTTATTTGTTTTCTAACTTTAACCCTTTGAATTGTCCTTGTACTGCCTTGCTAAGCTGAGGTCACTGCTCTTAAACATGTTGTTAATTTCGAGTTTTTGAAGGAGATGCTAACTTTGGCTTAATTTGCAGCAAAAAGTAAGCAAGAGACATTTGAACCTAGTAGTATTAATGTTGTTGTGTATGAACTGCATTAAACAAAAAAATAAAAATAAAAAAAAATAATAAGATACAAGGGGTTCTTAAAAATGTCTTTGACCTGTCTCACCAGACAATCAGGCCCAAAGAGCTACCATGCAACACTTAGGCAGATTTCACTTCAACGAGGAACACTGCTGTGTTTCATCTTTTTACAACTCTTGGCCATCTTTACTAATAAGTCTTCATTTTAGTCTTTCTGTATTAAAGAAGTGTGTCCAATGAGATTTGCCATTTCCTATATTAGGTGCATACAACTGAGTAGTGCAAACAGCGCTGCAGTTTTTTCTCAAGACAGAAGAAAAGAAAAGAATAAGAAAATTATTTTTATTTCAAAACAATTTGTTCAACAGTGTGTAGCAATACTGTTAAAAATCTGTGCACAATCTACTGCTTATTGCACTAAATATGTTTTTGAGAACTGCTTTAAAATTCACTTCTTAGTTGCTTCTATTGACGACCTGACATGCTTATAAGTCATTTTTCCCCAAATCCAAAATAGGTGCATTTCTACTGCAGTGAATGGTTTTGTAATTGATTAAGGCAATTAGATGCCCTATTAGAAATATACATATGCATTTATATCGCAATAGAAATTGGTAAAAGGCTTGACAAATGTGCTTTAGAATTATTCATACCAATTGATGATGGCACGCTACATTATGGCCACTGCTGGCCAGACAAAACCAAGGCTTCGCCACCAATTTAGAAGGATAGATATTCAGCCTTCTTTATTATAACACCTGTTTAATGTTGCTACCTGTTTCTAGGGTAATTATTTGCTTTGTCAATGTTTTATTTAAAAAGAAATATTTTTGCTTTTACACTCATTGCATATCAATATTGTCTTATTAATTAATTATTTAGATAATCATCAGTTTCCGCCCTAGACTATATAGTTAATGAGTCCGCAACATTTTTATAACTCTTTTCTGTCATTTTCACCTTTCCAATTTCTTTATTAGATTTTTAAACCTTAGCATCCTGTCTTCTAGAAATACATATTGTGTGCAAGGATAGCAAAAAGAAATAATGGATCCAAAATGGTCTTAACAGAATGCCCTGAAAATGTATCCTGCCAATGTACTTTTCAGAAAGTTTTAAATATTATTTGTTATTGTGATTCAATGTATTGTTTCAATGTGTGCAACTCTTGCATCATTTCAACACATTTTTAAATATCAACTAATAATGCAGTGTTTTGCTTTTTGACATGGTTCTACTAAGTCATTGCATAGTGCATGGCTTCTCATATCAAAGGTTGTTGCATAGCAAGTTTTAAAATCTTAAATGCTTATTCTTTTGGCTAGATAAAAAGAAAACCCCAGGTAGATGGATTGTCAAAAAAAAGGCAGAAAAAGCACACAGACACTAAAGATGAACAATTGAACTGAAAGCCTAAAAACCTATCTTTATTCCTTTAGCACACAAGTATATATTTACAAAGTGTCATCAAGACAGTTCAGAGCTGACACCTGCCTCGTATTGATCAACCACCGAAAACCCTAAAGTGAACAGCCTTCATTTAATGATATGACTTTGTTCAGTGGTACTCTTGGCTGTGGTCACACATATCTGCTACCAGAGATCCATTCATCCATCCTTTGTATCTATTCCCATCTCTTCTGAAGTCTTCCCTCCTGCTCGTACCGCAAATGGATTTTCATGCATCATCTGAGCGGCTGTATTGGAGTTGATGGAGTGAAGAGGATGACGCAGATTGCAGCTACACAGCTCCTGTTCCATACCTTTCTGCCAATGCTCTCCCTCGACAGCTCTCAGCCTTCCCCCGACCACTCTTGTTTGGACAGTTTGCTTCCTCTTTGCTTTATAGTCTGAGTGTACTGTTAAAGTATACTCAGAAAGGTAGCAGACTACAGTACATTTCATAAAAGATAGCACTGAAAAAAAGATATTCAGAAAAAACCTAAGACTTCCACTCCATGTACCCCACATCAACCAAAATTATTGTTGCAAAATTAGGGATTTTAATTAATTTCTATTTCAAAGTTTGGTAATACTTCAGTCCTTTTGTCCGGATGCTCCAGCTCCTTTCTTCCTTATGTGCCATCAGAGAGAATGATAACTGATATTGGTCCCTTTATGGCAACTCAGCTTTCCATTTGATTGCTTATCTATTTTATTAGCTTCATGCTATTACTGGCCGGGTTGCTTGGCTTTCATTATCCCTTTTTATGCTGCAGTTGTTTTCAGAGGCAAGTTCATCTTGTTGTGTTGTTTATGGTTGATTGATTTGTGGGTTTTTGATCTCAGCCTTGCCAACAGTTTGTAAAGTTCTGTCTTGACAGACAGGCTTACAAATTAGAAAATGCATCTTAATGGGATTGAAACGGTTTAAATTCTCCTTTGCCTTAAGCATGAGCTACCATTTAATATGCCACAGAAACATCTTGTAAACCATCCTTTTGAATTTGTTAGTTAACTTTAACAATTGGTGTGCAACAAAAAGTCAAAGGCCAAAACACCACTGATCCAATGTGGCATCCAGTCTAACAAAATAGGATACTATGAACTCTGTAGAAAGACTGTGTGTTGGAGTGAATGGGGCTGCACAGGCTGCTGGTAATGTCTACTGCTACCACAACTTCATGATGCACTCTCAAAAACAACGGCCGCTACATCAAACAGCAGTGCAGACAATTCAGAAGAACAAAAAAAAAACATGAAAAGGAATAAAAGCAAAGTCAAAACATATGCTATAAGCTAATCAATAAAAATATGTCTTAATTTCCTATGATTGTGTCTCTGACTGTCCAACTTTTCAGTAGTTTGATGTAAAGATCAGACAGGAAGAGAGACTCATGCATCCACATAGGGGGAAATATAAACTTACATATGAAATATAAGGTCAAATTGTGTAAAAACTCAAGGAAATGCAGTAGTAATGTGAAAGTTCACATTTTGTGCAGATACAGCTTGTCAAATAGACTTGAACATAAGCAGCCCATATAGCGTAAAGCAAATGAACAGGGTGATTGCTCATGTTCAGAGCTCATAAGCACATTAAAATATAAATATATAATATATTGCATTCTTGTTTGAGCTTGTTAGAGCAACAAGTACAGTTTTATGTTTGCCCCCCAACCAACATAACCTCCGATGTCTACTTGATCACATAAATCTGGTGATCAGTTCCCCAAGTCTCTGGCGAGATATGAAATTGTTATGTGTAGAGAGACGCATGTGTTGTGCATCGCCTCAAAACCCAAAACCTGCTGGATATCGGGCCCTGAGAACAGTGGTGAAAAATCCAACCTGAAGAGCAGCTGAACTGGATTAAACTTCCTCTTCATACTTTTCAGATTTATTGTGGTTTTGTTTATGTCTCTCTCTCCCTTTTTTTCCAGCAGAGCAATGTTTTGGCAGGGGGCGTGGCTTGATGCACCGTGGTGCTGTGAACTGAGACACCTGCATTCCATCAGCTGGATGCCTGGTTGTCTTACAATTCTGTCCTGTTCATTGGAGCTACATTAGACTTCCATCATGATTTTTATATTCTTTGACTGGACTAACTTTAATCTGCTGTGCTAACCTGCCTGTTCTTCTGTCCAGGTCCCCTTGGTGTCCTGATTAATTCCATCTAATCAAGTGGAGCAGCTCCCTGCCACCACTCTCTGCTCCAAATTGTTTGTAAATAAACTGTTAAGACTTTTTTTTTTTTAGAATCTCTGCTTTGGGGTATACCAGTAATCATCACAGACATAATGATATTTCTTTTTAAAACGTATTAAAAATCATGTTACTGCCTTTCTAAAATACAGATGTGTATGTTTGTGTGAAAGCATTACACAAAATCCAAATGTCATGTTGGTTTGAGGGTTTTTGGATCTACATGCATGGAGAACCAGTGAATTCTAAAGTTTTATTTACAAACGGCAACTAATTACCAGGAGACCTTCAGGGAATTGTTGAACTTTCTGCTTGGTCTGAGGGGAGACAACAAACTGATCAGGGAGGAGTTGGTTGATAGCAACTGATTACTGATTGATTTTCTTACTTTAGGGATAAAGGGGAGGTAGCATGGATCTGTAGGGGTTTGATTCAGCTGGCTTTGCAGACTGTACCCAGAGGTCATTAGAGTCTAAGTGAGACTGAGAGTGTTGGTACTTGCAAGAGAAGAGAGAGTGCCGGAGAGCGGGCAGGTAGGTCATGAAGACAGAGACCTTTTCCATGAAGATCGGAGACAAACTGAGTTTCACTGGTTCTGTGGAACAATAACAGAGCCCACATAATATATTAAAAAGAAGACCTATATTTACAAGAACAGTATTCCTGGTTTAGGTCTTTGGCTTGAATAACATCAGGGGTAATCCTCTGGTGAAGAGAGATTATCCTTCACCTTCCTATATATAAGCTAGTCATCTTATAGGTCAGCCCAGCCACCAGCAAAGATCCTCTCTATAACAGGAAACTTACCCGAAAAATAGCAAAACCCAGAGACCCTAACAACTAACCTAACTTTTGAGGCCCATAAACATTCAGGCACTGGAACTGTAGCATCAAAAGTCTTCCAAGAGCAATGTTTTCCAAAAGTGCAAGCACATTAGGCCAAAATCAGGACCTTTACCTAAACAATCCATGCCTAAGAATCTCTCTGAACCTGAACCCGTCAGTAAACTAAACTTTGTTTGTCACAAATCAAGCGGTTTCCATCAGTAAAGGTCTGGCCCAAAAGTTGATACGCAGCATGCTTGAGTGATTTGTTTCATATTAGTGAGATGTAAGTATTTATTCTTATCAAATGTTCAATATTATAAAAGAGAAAGATGTCTATAAAAAAACAAACAAACTTTTGGCTACAGCGAAAAAAATTGAATTAAATGGACTTTTCTATATTATCCCCTGCTTTAATGCATCACGCAAAAGTGTTTGGGTTTAAGAATACTCATCATGGATTCTAGTTGGCGAAGAAGAGCCTCGTTTACCCAGCGGCCCAAGTTTTACTCTTAATGCATTTATGCATGTGTAATGAAGTTTTTTTTGCCCAGTAGTGATGGCAAATGTCATTAATGCTCGCAAAAATGATGACACAGAACACTCACATTAAGCCAGAGCGCAAATTCTACTTGTTTTCTTTATACTGTGTCATTTGCCTCCAACTCCTGCTGTGTGTAATGGTATTAGGCATCAATCCTCAGTGATGACTCTATTTAATTTATTTCCTGCCATTTACATTGTTATAAACTGATACTTGATAGCCTAGAAAGGCGAGACTTATTTTATCCATCATTTTTCAGTACAAATAAAACACCCATATATTCCTCGCATGCTTGGTTTTGAGAACATGGAAGAACAGAAATCTTGTTGGCGCAAACAAATTTAAAAGCTGTGTGTTTGAAAAGCGCTTGTAGTTCTGCAACTTTCCAAGCACTGGGTGTTTAAAGCTCTAAGGATCCTTCTTTTTCATTACTTAGTGGAACTGATAGCTTTTAACCTACTGACCAAGAAGTGAATCACTGTAATTTGATACTCAACAAATTAGGCAAATCCCAGTCTAATTTGTAATTTCAGCATTTAATGTGGCAGTTCTCTTCATCTTTATTGGCTATCTTAATGGTCTTCTTCCCAGAGCTTTAATTATTCATTCATATTAAAGTTTAAAGCAGCCAACTCTAGGGTCAGGACTCACATTGGTTAGGAATAAAGGTCGTTAGCATTAGATGACATTAATTTTACTGTTCAAATTTGATATTTCTATGTGTCCAAATTTTAGGTGGTTTAGACATAAAGCAATCAGTGGCAGAGCTAGACTTTTAAAACAGGGGTGGCAAAGGAATGGCAAGGTATTAGTTGGGGGGTTCAATATTTAAAGAATTCAGTTAGACCAGTGATTCCCAACCTTGGGGTATCCCTATTGGTGCACGAGTTCAATGCAAGATGTACATAAAAATATTTTATTTCTTAGGTAGTAAAATACAATAGGGCTCTCATCTGTTTTGCTTTCTGAGGAACCAACTAAAAAAATAAAACAAGCTTTTTTTTCAACCAAAAAGTAAGTTTTTCTTTGAGTTTAACTTCAGCTGTGACACACATATCCAAACCAAGCAGAGGAACAGACTGGATGTAGAGAACAGCCTGGGATCAGCTGTTTTTCACTCCGATCGTAGCTCATCAAAGCAGCTCATGTGTCTGGATGGAAACAAAGTAAAAATAATTTAGTCAGTCTAATTATAATTTTTTGTTTAGAATACTTAGTTTCCAAATCATCAAGTTTGTATGGGACTACTGTGGAAGCCGAACGTCGTGTCCCTCAGATACCTTTTTACGGTGGATTTCTCTCAGAAAACTAGCTAATTTTCGATTATCTAAAGATAACAAGATGATAGTTTTTCCCAGTAGAAAGCCGTTTTCTCATCATAACGAAATGATTGGTGTGTGTTAAGATTGATCATATCCTTCAATACCACAACAGCGGGAGAGGATTTATAAGTATAAGTCATAGCAGCCTATGTGTAATTCTGTAAATAATCCTGTGTTTAACTTTTAGGTAACAAAACAACATTATTGTTTTGATGATTTACTTCCACTTCTAATTCATAAGCAATCAGACCTAAGCCTCCTAAGGGTCTGTGTGTTTTCTGAACAGCCCCGGTGTTATGCCTGTAACAAGTGTAAGTAAAATGAGCCCAGATTAAAGATTTTCACCAAAAAACACTTTGTTTCTACTGTTTTCCATGTAGTCCGATCATTCACTACAACCTGACAATGAGTGAGAACAAAAGGGGAAATAAAAAACAGATTATTTGCATACACACTGTACCGCGACTGCACAACTACGGGCACTGCAGGCATGGATGGACTGTGAATCCAGGGCTGTTAGCAAGCCTCATTCATTACTCATACAGGTTAATCATCTCATTATCTCAAGAAATCAATAACTGTTTTCTCATCATTAGAAAAAAACGAATTGTTTAACAGTGTTAATGAGATAGTTATGACATTATCTCGTGAAAGCAAAGGAAAAAAAAAAAGTCGAGTACGGCTGCTCTCGGCTTCCATAGGTTACAGTGGAGTCACAATTCAATAGAGAACAATTTTAACACCTTTTTTTGTGTCCATGTCACACTACAAGAGGTCTAGCTCTAAAACTACAATGCATAGACACATCTAACCTGGAATAAATTGTTCTACGTATAGAAAAATAAAAACCAAGTTTGGGATTTTTGAAACCATTCTCTGATTTGTGAAACTGCAATAAAGACCAATTTTAACAATTTTTTTTGTCCATGTCAAACTAGAAGTAGTCTAACTCTGACATGGACATAAATCCCAGACCTGGTTTTAATTATTCTACAAGTAGTCTAGAATAATTTAGTCCAGGTTTTACATGTCTAAATGCTTTAGTTTTTTAATTAGAATATATCAAAGATGCTGAAGGTAGTGAAAAATCCGTTATTCATTTCCTGAATTGGAAGTTAGAATTGGAAGCAAACTTAAGCTTTGTATCTCTAGTCACATCTGCAATCTCCACTATAATAAGTCATGTTTTTTTATACCACACAATTCATACACAAGGCTCTCAATACTCAATATTCTGCATGTTGGTGCAATGTTATTATAGATATCTAAAATGTTCATTTTGACTATGAAGAAATGCATNTGCATATGAGACATCTGGATTACATATTCATTCAAGCTAATAAATGTCAAAATGGCCTGCCATAGCTGTTAGCTTAACCAACTAAAAGTGTAGCAGAAGTGTTCTGTGTGAGCATGCATTCTAGTCCGCTGGGAAATTTTACTGTTTTCTTCTTAAATGTTCGTAAAATTCAAACAGTGTAATGTTTTCCGCAGAGTGACAGCAGGGGTGGCAAGGATTTCCTCTGTGGTGGCAATTGTCACACCAAACAACCATCTGGCTCCACCATGGAAAGCAGTGACATTTAGTGGTAAGTTTTTTTTTTATCTGGTTTAAAGTAATAATATCCTGTCTGCACATCCAAACTAAAATTATTAGACTAAAATTTTCTGACACTACTCTAGCATATAAAGTTTTACTCTTGCTTGACTCTTAGCTATTACTAATTTACAAATGAACCCCTCTTAGATGCAAATTCATTTCTCCTTTCTTTTGACTGTAATTCACCACACACATTTAGAAAAATATGTCTCTCATCCAGTGTGGTTCAATATTAATTTTTCCAAAGTGGTGACAAGTTGAGGTAGGTATGGCTTTGTTTGGCTAAATACAGATTGAAAATGGATGCATAATGTTTTAATTGGCAGCGATTCTGATATCCGGTTGAAATATAAATCACTGCATCTTGTGAGCCCTGCATAAAATTTTGCCAATAAACACAGCTGGCTGATATAGCTTCAAGTAACAAATGCTTTAAAAATAATTGTTTCTTGGCCATAATATCTGTCCTCCCTAAAGAAGGGAAAAATATTGAATACTGTGAGTCACATCGCCCAAAATCAATTCTAAATGTCGAATATAAAATCTTTACATCAATAACTTCTAGGAGAATGTAGTATTACCTGACAGACCTATACACGAAAACCAGACGGGATTTATCAAAGACCGACAAACACTTATACAGCCTTATACTCACCTCCCGTGCAAAACTGTTTCCAAACTATATAAAGGGCTGCAGAAACTTAATGGCAATAACACCTTGAATATTAAGTCTAAATGGGAAAGGGGATTGGAAGTAAGAATTGCAGAGAGTGATTGGCTTTCAATGTGCATGGCACGACAGACATCTACATCTTCTAAAAGATGGATGGAATTCGGATGGAAGTACTTATAAACTTTATTACACCCCAAATTACCAGTAGATTTAGAGGAGAACAGCAATGTTGGAGACAGTGTGGCCGTCAGAACGTCAATGTATCTTGTCACTCTCATGTATCTTGGTCCTGCCCAAATTTGGCACCTTACCTGGATGGAATCTGTCAGACCACCGGAAATGTTTTGGGATATATCATCTCCAAATACCCCAGAATTCTTCTGTTGGAGCTGATATTCTGAGAAGTGTTTAAAAAAGAAGATGAGTATCTTTTAAAAAAAAAAAAAAATTCTATCAATTGTAAGCAAAAAAGCTATAACACGTTCTTGGCTAAATAAATTCCCTCCCCAGCTAGACCAATGGCATGAAGTCATGGAGGAGATTCACTCCATGAAAAAACTGACACATTTTACATATAAAAGGACATTCCTACAACAAACGCTGGACTAAATGGCTGACATACAAGAGTAAGGAAGCATGACTTCTTGTAATGTTTTTTTTTTGTTTTTTTCTTTCTATTTGACTACAAATCATTGCCCCAAGTTTCTATGTGTTTTTCTTGTTTCATTGTAATGAAAAATGTTAAAGAGTAAAAAAAAAAAAAAAAAAAAGACAAATTCCTTTATTATTCTTTATGCCTGTGAGTAACATCCAGGGACAATTCTAGAGCTTAGGTGGACTGTAGCCACAATGCTAAAGTAATCATGCATTTCACAATCAGCAACAACTGGGAAACAATTATTATGGATATTAGTCAGAAACGGTTTCTTTTTTAGACCAAGCAGTGGGAAACATGAAATCATTCAATTCTGAGGAAGAAATTATGTAATTTATGTGTTTCTTAAAGCCAGACAGTTTCCATTTAAAATTACTAGTTTTGTGTCATATCTGTGATCTGCTTTTTTTTTTTTTCCCTAAAAAACTAAACAACTGAATGAACATCCTCCAAGGTGGTGATTCCATATGTTTTGCCTTGGGTTCTATAAATTACAGAATTGGCTTAGCACGAAAATACATTACAGACTTTGGGTAAACACATAACAGAGCTCTCAAGTCTTCTGGTTTAGGTCTACTTTCCATACCCCATGGTTTGCAAGGGAATAATGCCATATTCTTAAGCTACATAAAATATATTCCTATTATTATTTTGTTCTGATTATCCGTATTGGGAAAGTATCCTCGCCTTTTCTTCAAAATAATTGGTGCTGACACAGAATCTTTAAAATTATCAAAGCTGCTATATATATAAAGCTTGCTGTGCTTCAGGAAGACAGAAAAATACAGAACCTAAATTTCCCCTCTGTCCTGGGTTAGGAACACTTTAACTTTGGATCGCTCTCACCTGCAGAAAGTGCGCTCTCTGCGCAGGCAGTCACAGCTTATAAGCACTCTAATGGTGCAAAAAATAGTAATAAAAGCTATAACAGCTAAATGCTAATAAGAATGCCACAATTGGACTTGTTCTAATTAGCAAAACATGGCTTTCATAAACTTTTATTTTTACCTCCTTTTTTTGTATTCACCCAAACTTTTTTTTTTTACAATTGCTCAATCAATGTATTCAACTATAAATTATTAATTTGTTAGGAAATTATACTTTTCTCAGCATATCTGCCTGTATTAAAAGCAGAATCAACGCAGCTATTAATTGGACGCACATATTTATTCTGTTCCTTATTCTATACAGGCGTGTCAAAAGTATTAATGTTTTTTCTCAAATAGAAGTATAAATCATTCCATTTAAAAACACTTTTGTAGAAGGTAGAGTATCGACTTAAGCTTTCCACTCAAGTAAAGTGTAAAAGTACCATTTTTGAAATTACTTAAAGTATAAAAGTAAAAGGTTTTGGTTCTGTTTAAGGTTTCTTTTTGAGTTTTAACTGGTTTAATTTCCATTTAGTTTTATATTCTAGTTGTTTTTGGTTGTTTCTGAGTTCATATGTATTTCTTGTTAACCCTCTGTTGCCCCCTTGTGTCAGTTTCCTCCCTAGCTCCCTTCTAGATGTTTCCATCCACACCTGTTCCTCGTCTGCTGATTAGCCTAGTCTGTGCTTAGTCTCCCATGTATACTCCTCCTCTTCTCATCTGTGCAATTAGGCAATTTTTTTCATTGCCTACCTAAAATGATTCTAGTATCAAAAGTATTGCAATTTGAATATAAAAATAAATTTTAGTGCCTAATGTTTTGGATTTCTGAGGTATCTGTATTTTAGAATCGATGCACACATCACAGTGTGTGCATTAAGTGTTTAAAGGTGAGAATTTCAAAGTGAGGAGTGTGAGTGTGTGCACTTGATGAAATCCATCACAATGTAAATCCATGAGAGTTGAGAGCCCTGATCATGAGGGTTCCCTCAGAAAAGATAGAACAATGTTAAGAATGAATTATCTAAAACATTTTTGATTTTTGATTAGGCAAATCATATAGGAAAATATTATTGAATCAAATAATATGTACCTCTTGGGTTTGCATTGTGAACTGGTTTGAACAGAATGAAATTGCTCTTAATTAGTTTAAAAGCTGACTTGAACTAATTCCAAACTCTGTAGGATAAACTTTGGTTCTATAACATAAAATCCATATCGAACAGGGAGAGCTTTTCATTATATCCCTGATTGTGTTTTCATTTGTCTGTCCTTCTGTGTGT
This sequence comes from Cyprinodon variegatus, assembly GCF_000732505.1. Classification (NCBI taxonomy): domain Eukaryota; kingdom Metazoa; phylum Chordata; class Actinopteri; order Cyprinodontiformes; family Cyprinodontidae; genus Cyprinodon; species Cyprinodon variegatus. Next base: position 122,662 of record NW_015151435.1, read on the forward strand.
ACAATGGAGCTAATTATTTCACTGGTTTAGTCAAGAGTTTTAACTGAAATATGTTATTTTTGTTGAGAAATGCTAACAAAAATTCATACTGTAAACATATGTGGCTTCTGTTTAGTAGAAGGACAAACAAGCAAAAAAACATGATTGACTTTTAAGGGTGAGATCAATGAGAGCTCTGACCACTGATGGTTCAAAATGGCACGCTTTCAGTATTGATAAGCACTCACAGGATGGAAGGGGGGAAGATGTGTACTTGTTGGATTGCACCCAGCATGTGCGACTCCCAGGTAATGGAACTGTCATTCTTCCTTTCTCAGATAAAAATCGTCTTCCGCCTTCCCTCTTTCGTCCCTGCCATCTTCTGCCATATTAAAAGGTTTATATATTCAGCGAGGGGGTAACACTATTACAGAAACAATTCAGCTGAAATTATTTTTTTATAGCTAATGTAAACTAAAAAGGAGAATGGTGTTTCGAGAATGTATTTAAAATCTGCCTCCTCACTAATTTTATCAGCTTGTTTGTTTATTTTACTTCACTGCATCATAAAGTTCAGCATTTTTATTGCATTACATACAGCTACCATTGTTTTGTATGCAGAATCGTCCACCTTATTGCTACAGTGGAGGTTATAATTGAGATGAAAAAGCGTCTTCTATCATCTTTATCACTCTGAGGTCTAATTGGATTTAAGGGGCGAGTGGGAGGATAACAGCGCTATTTCCTTGCTGTGTTTTAACTGAGGGGTCAGTGTGACATGTGACATGACTCATGCAGTATTTCTGAGTTTCTTCCTACAGTTTTTCTATTTAAGAATCAGGTGGGATGGGTGGCCTTTTTTTGTGGCAGTTGACTGACTGTACGTGTGTCAGAGGGAAGGTAATGGAAAGAAAGGTAGTTTCCAGAGATTCTGTTAAGGCTGCTGCGTTGCCTAGGATGGCTGCCAGGTTGGGAGCTGATAGAGTGGAAGACACAAGTAATAGAGAGAGGAAGAGAATGAATATTAAAACAATAGGGAATAGGAAGAGTTGAGGTAAAAAATAAAACACTTTACTAAAGGCTTTGTTTTACTTTATTATAAGATCTGTCCTGGAAAATTATGACAGTGTGTGATCTATCATTGTGAGGTAAGTCATATAAGCTAAACTCCTTCATTTAGTCTCTCCTCAATTGATACAAGCCTGTGCAGTAAATAAATACATTTTAATGTCAAGTAACCAGATTGCAATTATGGGTGTTCCCTATATTTAGCTGGATGTTTGTTGCAGCAGCTTTCATCAATCAGGTTGTTATCTGATTTGGCACCTGGCTCCATCAGTTGGTACAACACTTTTTCCGACAAGCTTGATAAACAAACCTGGAAGAAATACCCCATCCCATCTGCCCCTACATATGCCATCTGATGTAGCACAATGGGGATGCAAGCTTTTGCCTTACAGAGTGAAAATCAGTACATCTTGGCTGCCAGGTGGCAGTAATAGGATTTATTCAGTCAGACGGTAATGTAGGAATGCTTTCATTTTGAGCAGGGATTCATTCAAGCTTTTGGAAAAAAAAACTACTGACTGACCTTTCTTCTTGACACAGCTCTGACTCTTGATTTACGCTTGATAAATACTAATGTAGGCTAGTCAAGAAGTATTTAGTTTTCCTTAAGAATGAAAAAAGGTCCTTTTTTTCTTCTCACTTACTTACACTCATAGGAATTAATCTTTTCAGTCCCCAAATCCAACTCTTTTTAAAGCTCCGGCATAGTCTAGAAAAGACAAATGTGGGAAATGTCTTATTCCCTGTTCTGTTATCTGTATATGGCAGTGATTCCTAACAGGGGGTATGCGTATTCCTCATGGTCCACGAGTGCATTGCAAGGCGTACATGGAAATATTTCATTTCTTAGGTAGTAAAATAAAATAGGGCTGGGGTCTGTTCTGCTTTGTGAGGACCCGACTGAAACATTTTTATCAACCAAAACGTAAGATTTTCTTATATGTTTGATTTCATCTTCAACTTTGACACATTGATAAATGCTCAAATTAAAAGAGTAACTAAAATAGCCTTTAATTTAGTTATTGTACATTCCACTTTTGGAACATACAATAACTTTTGGTGTTGGGTATTGTCATTTTGAAAGGCTGTGTTTACTGTGATTAGTCAGATGTATGGTGAAGAGGCATAAATTATATTAATTTTGGAAATTAACAACCAATTTTCATGCTGAGATCAGCTCTGATTATTGGTATATGATGATGCAGTTTTGTTCAGCTGTTGGACCCTCCTTTCAAAACTTCTGCATACTCCCTTCTCACAACACACTCCTACTCCGACATGTGATCCCCACTCAAATCGTAATAACATTTGATTACCAAAATATGACATGAGAGTACTGTAGTCTTTTTTTTTTTGTGAAGCTTTTACGGCACTAGTTGCTCATTTTGTCCACAGTAGGCTGACAGGAAATGGGTTACAAGAGAGACATGTAGCAAAGGACCACAGGTTGGATTTGAACCCAGGTTGGCGGGTCGAGGACTAAAGGTCGATTTATACTTCGAAACCAGGTCCCCTGCGTAGGTGTTGCAGTGAACAAAAAGCCGTCCCCGCCCCCTCCGCAGGCACTCCGCTGCACCTCTCCCAAATTGTGACTGACCGCAGGCAGGAGGCTGGCTTGTTTTGTTTTTATGACCGAAATTGCGGAAAACAACTCGTGAAGTTTGACCAGCTAGAAGAGCTTTCCGCCTGGATCCCCACTCTTTTTCGCTGTCATGTCCCTCCGTTGTCGGGCTAAACTCGCCCCCACTACCTCATCCCTTCGGCTGTATCTAGACCCACAGCGTATAGCAAAGACCATGCTTCAATTTTGAGCATAAATCAAAAATGTCTGCGTCAAACTCACTGCGACACACTGCTGCAGGAGTATAACCAGCCCTCAAGGCCTCCATACATGGGTAGTGCACGCTAACCGCTGCGCCACCTGTACGCCAACATAAGAGTCTTTAATATGAGTGTTCTCATGTCAGCTAGCTACTACCTCAGTCACAGAATTTTAAGAATCAATTACATAAAGGTTATTGATTTATGATTAGAGTAAGTAAATCATTTAATCAAATATTATTTTACCTCATAATGTTCTAATGACATCTTGGGTTTGCATTGTGAATTGGTTAGAAAAAATTCCAGTTGCTCTAAATTTCTTTAAAGCTAATTTGACCTCATTCCAAATTCTTCAAGATAAACTTTGGTTCTCGCAAATAAAATCCATACCAGACTGTGATATCTTTGCAACACTCAATGCGAAAAAACACTTATTTTAATTCATGCACTTCAACTGTCCAAAATATGAAATGTAATCTTCATGTTAATGTTTTTGAGTCACTCTACTTACCATCAATTCCTTAATTATGAAGCTGAAAAAAAACTTTTTTTGTGTTGATACTTTAAGTTTATGCGTTGCTTTTCAATATTTTGTCCATTTTACTCTTCACCTTTGGTCAAAGGCTGGACTTTATTGTGTTTTCTCCCATACAAAGAAACTTCCATTTCCCCCAGGATTTCAGAGCGCCTTAAGCTATGATGGCCAACGCATCCTTATTTCTTTTCTGTATGGAAAAACGGGGATGATAAAAGTGCAATGGAAAGTCTTTCTGCTTTTCATTATTTTTCACAATATGTGTTCATTACTTCTTATCTACGCAACTGGCAGCTATTATTATATATATTTTTGAATAAACAAGAGATAAATGAACTCCCCAATCTTTCTGCAGCCTTGGCCTAGACCTGGGGCTTTAGATAATGAATGCAATTAAGGGATTGCAGCATTAAACCTGCCAGTAAACAGTAGGTTTATAGCGCCACAATTTTGGACTTGGAAACCTTATTTTGCAAAGGAAAACAGGATCACTATATTCAGTTGAGGATATCTTAACAGTTGATTTTATTTTTAAGTATAGCAATAATTGCTGCAAAAGAGCAACTTCATTTTAGGTAGATTTGACCCAAAAAAAAGAAGAAAAACATTATCAGACTTACCAATTTTTTGTTATGGATTTTGTTTATTTTTTTTACTACTGGGAAATTAATCGTCAACTACCGTCCTGGCATGGGGTAGATGATGCCATCATGTTCCTCCTGCACAAAGCTCTGACTCACCTAGAGAAACCTGGAAGCACTGTGAGGATCATGTACTTTTATTTCTCCAGTGCTTTCACACAATCTAGCCAGGACTCCTAAGCTGGAGCGTCAGAGTACTCAGAGTACAGACTTTGGACCCAGAACTCGAACGCAGGGAAAACAAAGGAGGTAGTGGTGGACTTTATAAAACTTGACTGGACATACAACAATGCGGCTCTGTATAAGAAAGGTCAGAGCAGACGCTTCCTGCTGAGGAGACAGGTCTTTTGGAGTGTAGGGGGCGATCCTAAAGACTGTCTATGACTGTTATGGTGTCAGCCATCTTCTATAGAGTTGTCTGTTGGTGCAGTGGCTTATCTGTAGCTGAGAGAAAGCGGCTGGATAAGCTGATCAGGAAGGCCAGCTCTGTGATTGGATGCCCTCTGGACTCAGTGCAGGAGGTGGGAAACAAAAGCATCCTACCTAAATTAACATCTCTGTTGGATAATGTCTCCCACCTCCCAGCGGCTGTAAGACTTTATAACCATTGTTCCCAACAACCTCAATGGGTTGTTACATTCATGCTGATTTTTGCACAGTTTCTATCTTAGTCGGTTAAATAACATGCTGCTGTTATTTTGCACATTTCTGATCTTGCGGCTATTTTTAAATATCCATTACTGGAAAATGTCCATAGCTCTATATTGGTTATTTATTCACAAGGTGCACAGTATTTATATTGTTAAAACACTTTACAGTATAATATTTTATTTGTTTATTTTTCAAGTCTTTGCTATTATGTTATTTTTATAAGTTCCACATTTTTGTGACAACTTTTCCTTTAATCTTTTTGCTGCCATAACAATAGAATTTTCCCATTGTGGGACAATAAAGGGATTTTCTAATCTTCTAACTATTTTAGCAATCGATTAATTATTAACCGGAGTATAGAGATACTGAAATATGCATTTAACTGACAAAGCAACCTATTTAGAGCAGTTAGAATTAGAATAGTAAAAAAAAAAAATGAACATTTAGCAAAAAGATCAAAACAACTCTTCCTCAGGTGGAAAAGTGTTAGTTTCACCTTGCTTATATTCTAAAAAAGAATATTCTTTAAGTAACCGTTTGCTATCCGATTATTTATCAATTCATAAAAAATAAAAAAAAAGAATCAACAGATTAGTGGATTAGCTAAATAATCTTTAGTGGCAGTCCAACAGTAGATAAACTTTTATCTACCTTTAGGTTTTAATAACATGCATTTTTTTGTTATGCTTGCATATGTAAAAAAGCATGACCGGTATTACTAAGAAAACTTATTATTATTGACCTTATATCTTATTAATTTTACATACTGACACCGACGAATAATACTGTACACCACAAAGTTAAAGGCAGCTTCTTTAAACTGAACCAAACATGGCTTGGACAACTCTCCTAAAGTTTATATTGACGCTAATTATTCTGGCTTAAAGTTGAAATTAATATATTGAATTTTAATAGGTCTATTCCCAGTTTGATGCTGAACTGCTTCTGTGAAAGCCCCCCAAAGGTATCACTCGTGTTTTTCAAAACTTTACTGGCACCAAACGTTGCATTTGAACACTTTTCACGAGAAGACAAATAGTGTGCCATTATAAGCCGCAGGCTAGTGGGCCCAAGCAAAACCATCAGAGATGGAGCAGCAGGCAAGGGAAGTTTGTGCTTTAAAGATTGCTGTGCAGCTTTGGAAAGGTGTGTGAAGTCGATATGGCTGACGTGTGACTGCAGTGACATACTGTGATGCCATTTTATCTGCTACGGATGGAAGCAGTCCTGTGGCATTTTTCTAATCTGTTTTCATTTTCTAATTTCCTGAGTGTACCAACAAGGTCTCTGAGGAGTGAGCACTTGTCAGTCACACGGTAGGAATATTGTGCTTCAATAGAGAGCCCTGCAGTGAAGTCATAATGTGCTACTGTGCACAATGGATATAGTGCCATGCTTGCAAAAAACGACCACCATTACATTCATTCAAAGAGGATTTTATCATCATTTTTTCAACCTCTTCAATTGATTTCTCCAAATTATCTCATATTTCTACTTCTTAATCATGATATGTTTCTGTTTTTTTATCTCAGATGATTATGTTAAAAGTAATAACTTGTGTCTTTGAGATTGTATTTACAGTAAACTGTCTTATTCATGTCTAAGTGAAAGTACAAACTGACAGAACCACCCTCTAAACCATTACAAATCAGCACTGGATTATTACAGCTTTCTTAAATTCAGCCGCTATCCAGAATTATAGTGTAGTCTGGTAGTGGTGGGGCATTATTAAAATAAGAGGTCGTGACTATAATATTTTAGAAAAATCTTGAGAAATGAAGCAGCTTAGCTGTCCGGAAGCCCTGTGCTGGCTACATGCTGAAAGCAGCTTGGATGAGAAAGGATAGATGGGAGGGTGTACTCAGTCCTAGACCAGTGAAGGTACCAGAGCTCATCATCAGATGCTGAGGGACCAACTCCCTAATACATTACTGGAAAGGCAAGTTGAACTGATTTCATTTGGCAGTAAGCTGCCATTAAATTTGTATGTCAGTAAGACTTCAAGTACAATCTGTCAATAGTCTAAAAAGTATTTTATTAAGTCTTACTAAACAGGGGATTCCTCAATAGCTCTCTCAATCATCTAATTCGTGTGAACACACCCTTAGGGCTGGAAAAAAGTGGTTTGAATGGAGAGATATTTTGAAGTTCATAGAGACACAGTGTCTTCCTATGATAGAATTTGATAATAAAACAATCTGTTATCTGGTCGATAATACTTTTGCAGCAACACTTAGATAAAGATTTTGAACACCTGCTATCACACAACCCATCAGATAAACACCAAAATGGTGACACATTGGGTGTGTCCCAATTCAGAGGCTGCATCCTTCCAAGGACCCAGTCCACATGGATCTGGTTCTTTGAAGACCTCAAAAACCATGATGGTATATAGTCCTCAGCTGTGAATTAGGACGGTATGGGCTTCAGCAATCATCCCCTGCCTTAAGGCGTAACATAGCAACAATGACTGCAGGAGGCATAGATGTCTCAAGTCAAAAAATGAGCCTTTACTTTTGTAATAATATATATATATATATATATATATATATATATATATATATATATATATAT